>NC_085136.1:172531550-172831550 GCF_035046485.1 Aedes albopictus
TATCTCGATATTAAAAATAAATAATTTTAATTTATTTAGTTCCGATTGCAATACCGTTCAAACGACGCCTTCCTACGAACGATAAGCATGTTCATTTGGCTCACACTTTGACAGTTCTCTCTGCACGATTGGCTCACAATGGCCGCCTCCGCAGATCTCTATAATGTAGGATTACTAGTGATTACCTCTATTCTACCGGTTACTTGAGTTGCCGTTACAAAGTAGCCGTTTTCATATCAAAATCAACTTGATTGTCAAAAAATGAATGTCGCTGAATAGCTAGTGGCAACGAGGAATAGCGCATACAATAAAAATGTTTAAAAACATTTTTAAGTTACTTTTTTTATAAAACGGCTACTTTGGAGGCCATACTGAAGCGACCGGTAGAATACAAGTAGCCGGTAAATCCACAATATTGTTCGTGCAGTTGAAAATCGGAATTTTTGACACGCGAAAATCGATGTTTCTCCTAAACCGTGTGTCGGACGTACGTCGGGCACAGAGCGCTGGATGGGCCTTTTCATTTGACGTCTTAAATCAGCTGATTATTCGGGCGTTTGACAGTTCTTCTATGAAGATGACACGTTCTTGTTAGCAGCTGTTGTTCAAGCTTTGTAAACAAATGCATGCACGGATCTGTCACATGAAAAGGCCTATAGAGGGCCAGGTCTGCTATCCAGCGCACTACGTCCGACGTTAGGTTTCACGTATAGATTTTGAGAAAATTCGATTGTCGGGTGTGGGGAAACCTCGGGTTTCAACCGTGACGACAATATGTACCCATTACGTAATTTATTTTTAGTCCTTTACTGTCAAGTGTCAAACAGTGTTGCCACATTTAAGTCTGTATTTTGCCTTTTCAAAAATCTTTATAATCCAATGTATAGTCTATTTTACGAAACGACAACAGTGTTTATATTGATATTAACACTCACGGGCTTGGGCGCAACCTCCTGTCAAACTTTCATTCATGAAATGAGCGATCAGCTGATCCGTGTGAAACGTCTCGTAAAATGGCTCATTAGATTCCGGGTTCGTAAAAATATTACATAACGCCAGGGGGCGGGAAACCGGCACAAAGTGCCCAGAACACTCACCGGTACATTTATGACGCTGGTTGTCATCAAACTGGCAACACTTTTTAATGTTTTTTTTTTCTGGGGGAGAAAGAAAATGAAGAACGTAAACAACTTTTCTCAATATAGTCTATTTTACGAAACGACAACAGTGTTGACACATAACATAAGTGGAACTCTGGCTCAAAAAGTTGATGCCTTTCCGAGTTCGTACGCTGGTATACAGGGCACCGAAATGTCAAACGCATTATAACATTATTGCCATACTATTTTTCAGCATGTATACCATTTTTCATTGCTGTGAAGTAAAACAAAGACCTCATAGATCTAGACTGGCAGCACGTGGAAATCTAAAACAGAGCATAAATTGTAATAAAACTTTGTAAACTCAAGTCGAAAGTACGTTTTATGGCTTTAAATATAAAGGGAGATCGATATGTGAAGCGTGGATATTTTATTTCGAAGATTTCCATGAATTTATAACAACATGAATAAGTGGATTTCCAGCAGCTAGTTTTGCGCATATCTCAGATGCCAATCTTCGTTCCTGTATTCTTTGCCAAAACTGGAATACTGGTTGGATCAGATGTTTTTTGTTTACCAAAATAAGTGACAGTTCGACGCCTTTTATGAAAGATATAACAGTTTCGCGTGCTGGAAAAGGATACAACTTTTTCCTTCGCTCTGACCATGGAGTTCCACTTATGTTATGTGGTGTTGACTCACGGGCGCGACCTCCTGTCAAATTTTCATTCATGAAATCAGCGATCAGCTGATCCGAAACGTCTCGTAAAATGGCTCATTGTACGTGGATTTGCTAATAAGCTGTTTGCTAATTTGCTAATTAGCTAATTTGCTAGTTAACTGAACACTAGACTGAACACGACGAATCAGAACCGTCATTTTTGGAATCGCCGTTCGAATCGCCGTTGGAATCGTCGTTCGATTGCAGAGCGAGACAGCAACCAAACTGACACATCGCTTTGACATATTTAACGTATACGTTAAATATGTCGAAGCGATGTGTCAGTTAAATATGTCAAAGCGATGTGTCAGTTTGGTTGCTGTCTCGCTCTGCAATCGAACGACGATTCCAACGGCGATTCCAAAAACGATGGTTCTGATTCGTCGTGTTCAGTTAGCAAATCCACGAATTTTTGACACGCGATAATCGATGTTCTCCTCCTAAACCGTGTGTCGGACGTACGTCGGGCACAGAGCGCTGGATAAAGGACCAGGTCCGCTGTCCAGCGCACTACGTCCAACGTTAGGTTTCACGTATAGATTTTGAGAAAATTCGATTGTCGGGTGTGGGGAAACTTCGGGTTTCAACCGCGACGACAACCGCATTTAGTTCACCACTTGACTGCGAACTGCGTCTTCATAAGTGCGAAAACGTAAATAAAAGTGCGCGTTTGCATCAAATCAGGTTGATGTCTTCGGCGCACTATTTCTTCAATCTATGGTGAACAAGTGCTCTGAAGACACCGAGTTGATTTGATGCAATCGCGCACTTTTATCAGCGTTTTCGCACTCGTGAAAACCCGGACAAAAACTAACCATAGGGTGTTTGGTGAAAACCATTCATGCACCATACAGTATACCAGCTAATGTATACTTGAATGTATATTGTAATGAAATGGTTCACTAAAAGCTTCGCACATTGTAGCTACTATACATTTACATTCGATTTTTATGTAACAATATGTTTTTCTTACGTTTGAACCATTCACTTTTCCGAAACATTATTTTTCCGAGCATTATTAATTATTTATTCAGTTTTAGATTTTTTCCGTGCTTTGTTTTGTTGATGTTTGTGACTTTTTTTAGAAATCCTCTACATAGAGATGAGCGGAAGTTACGTACGTCGATTCGGCAACGCTGTTTGTTTTGTTTACAACAGCTGCCAACACTTGCTACAAAGCTAGATGTTCAAACTTTGTGTGTGACTCCATTGTGGTTCAAGTTGTTTTGTTTACATTTTCTAATTATGGTAGATTTTTTTTTTCAAAATTTTGTTGAAATAGCGGAGCAATCGAAGAAATCTGAAATTCAATGCAAAAGTGTTACGCTAATCATGTCGGCAGAAGTGAAGCAAGAAGCAGCAATGGAAGTTTTTTCGACAAGTGCAGCAACAAAAGTGTCGTCATAAATGATCGTGTACACGCTAACCTGAAACTACCCATCGATTGGGTCGATTCAACCCGGATTTTCATGTTGTTAGCAGTTGTCAAAATCCGGGTAACCCGAAAACCCAGATTGGTTGAATCAGGGTAAAGATCTGGGTAATCGGCACTAACGAGTCTGGAATAACAAAGAGGAGAAACGTCAAAATTGGAACAGCCGATTTGCTGTCATCCCCATAGTTCCAATCGAACAGGAGACCTGTCAAAACGACCAGGATTCGCCACTAATTGGTATACTCGAGACACTTTAATCGGCACTTTGTCACTTTCCGGCTGGTAGCGGTCAGAAGAAGTCTGTGAACTATGAATGTTTGCACGGCAAATATGCTGTAAAATGATGTGCCTCAGGTAAGTGGGCAAAATATGGAAATTGGGAGTTTTTTGATCAACATTTAAAAAGAAAATAAATTAACAAAACAAGGCCCAGGTGAAGCTGGGTATCATTTACCCAGATTTGGCCACCAACATCGTGTTGGATGTAAACTGCGCATCCCTATCAAAAAGTCAGTTGACGCTCGTCGCGATTGACGAATCCGAAGAAGCCGAGCCGAATGGCTCGAACGAGGTAATGAATATACAAAGAATCCCTTTGTATAAATTACCCTTTCGCCCGATTCTGTTCCTTTGGTTAAAGTCGTCCGGGTTTGCTCTGTTCCGCAGCCGCTTCTCAGTATTTAAAAGTGTCGACGAGAAAAAACCGGTTTAGTTTTTCAGAACGCGTGCAAATACAAGTGAAGTTATCGATTTGTCGTTCGTTGACGGCTGTGTGCAGTAGCCAGCAACACCAGGTTTTTCTACCAGCTTCTACCGCAGCAAATCCCGTCGGGTAGAGGTAAGCGTTGGAAAACAGGTTTTTCCAGCAGATTTGCACATTTTGCAATAGAAAAACCGTAAGTATAGTGTAAAAAGTGACGAAACTGCAGAAATTTAAAGAGAAAGCGCTTGGTAATTTGGTACGCTGATACCGCCGCCATTTCGTTGGAGGAATATTGTTCTGGTGGCGTCGTTTTTTTTTAGAAATCGAAAAGGCCTTTTCGTACCACGGCAACAATAGGATGGTGCAATTTTCTTTTACTTCGAACAAAGCTTTTTTTCATCTCGGCATTGTTGTTTTGTGTGGTGTTGTACTAATTGTTTTCTTTCTTTTGATTACAAAGGATTAATTGTACTGCTCGACAATCCGTTGGGACTCGCCTAGATTCAGGGATTTCCTTTAGTGAATAGTTCAACGGAACTGGTGCATCGACGCAGGTTTCTGGTTGTGATTACCGGAAAACAGGAACAAATCCGGAACAGGTGACTGGAAGACCAGGTGGCTGAATCACGATGAGCAGCAGCGTAGCTTTTACGATGGAACCATACCGCAGAGGGGCATCTTTTGCCGATTGGTATACCCGGATGAAATATTTCTTCCGTGTGAACCAGGTAAAAGATGATGACAAAATGGCATATTTTATTACCATGAGCGGTCCGGTCATATTTTCCGAAATAAAGCTCCTATTCCCTGCGGGAGATTTTGAAGAATCATCGTTAGACGATATAGTAGCGAAGCTTAAAAATCGCCTAGACAAAACCGATCCTGATATGGTCCAACGGCATAAGTTCGCTACCAGGGTGCAGAACCCTGATGAAAGCACGGAAGATTTCATTCTTAACTTAAAACTGCAAGCTGAATTTTGCGGCTTTGAGAATTACAAGCAAATCGCTATTTTGGACCGTCTCGTGGCGGGTATCAGGGACAAAAATCTAAGACAACGTCTTCTTAGCGAAGATAAGTTAACTTTGCCAAATGCAGAAAAAAAATAGGGTAAGGGAGGTATTTTGGACCCCTTTAGGAAGTGGATGAACAATTCAGCGAAAAAAGAAGGTTCCCACTTCAAAATATGGATTATTTTAGTAGACATTGCGTAGAGCAACATGTTTTCTGTCGAAAAAGGCCAAACAGAACTCAAAATTGTTGTAGTAAATACAAGAAATATCAAAAGTCGTAAAGGATCTCGGGCTTTATTTTGGACCATCAAGTGCACATATTTTGGCCCACCAAATTAAACTTCATTTGATTGATGAAATGAAAGCCACGTCAGCAAAAATTTAAACATAGTTAAAACTACGTGAAGTTTACATCTTTTCTATTCATTTTTTGAGACAGGGAACGTTTAAAAATTACGTAATGGTAAAAAAGATAAAATTTTGTTGAAATTGCCAGTTTTTACGCATTGTAGTATGATGTTTCATAAAAAATGTTACGCAAAACGTGTATTTATTTACTATTGCGTGACGTAAGTCACCATGCATAAATTACGTAACGCTCCATAGGAAGTGTGAAAGTCTACACGCTCGCGTCAGAATACCCATTTTTTTCATTGCTATCTCTGTCGCTCTTCAAGAGGCCCCATTTAAAAATACCCATTTTCAAGTTGGGCCGCCCAACTTGAAAATGGGTATTTTTAAATGGGGCCTCTTGAAGAGCGACAGAGATAGCAATGAAAAAATGGGTATTCTGACGCGAGCGTGTAGTGATTTTGCTAAATATAAAGGCGGTCCACATATATTGTAACGAGTGGAAAGGCCATCAAAAATAATGTAATTTGAATGATAATTAAGTAATTTGTCAAACACAATTTATATAACACATTGTCTCAGTCATCAACTAATTGCCGAGAAGGATAACTTTTCTAAACTGGATGACTGAACACCTGAAAATTTCAACTTATCGAAAATTTGTTAGGACATAAATCGAATCGAAATTTTTAACTTGGCGAAAAGTTGTTAGAACAAATCGAACCCACAACAATCACATTTTAAAATGAACGCATAACATCCCAGATCACGGGAGGTCCCAACTTATCTGTTTTCAGAGTACATCACATTGACATGAATGTTTTCTCCCTTTGTAAGGAACTGGAGAGATGGATCTGACAGGTGGTCCAAAATATGTTCACATCTGATTATGTTGAACATATTTTGGCCATACCTCAAACTACCATTTTACTAAATATTAGTGCTCCACCGAGGTTAAGAACAGTTTATTTTGAGTTTATACAAGGCCCTAACTACATTCACATGAAATAAATATTTATTTTTAAAATTTAATACCTCTTCGAAGCCGATTACAAATTTGTCACCTTCTTTGTTTTTGGCGCTTTTCCGTGCGTTTCATTGGAAGTGAAAACATTTTCTCTATTTTTGATACTGAACAGCATATTTAACTGACATCCAAAATAAAGGTCATCACATAGTTGAATACTTTTCGTGTTCCAATAAAAATTTACCAAGATTTAGTAGAGGTTATGTGATAAATATCATAAAACTCCCTAGGAGGGCCAAAAAACCTGCCCGGTCCAAAATACCTCCACTACCCTATCGCGACTTGGGAGGTGGCTCGGGCAAACCGCGGATCAGCAACAGGGGGGGCATCCTAGCTCAATATCAGCAGTGATCAATGGCTCAAACCAACAATTGGGAGTAGCAGCGACAAGACTGGCCAAAGTTTATGAATTGGCGAGGAAGCACAACAGCGGTGAAACCGGTAGCGGAAGAGGACCAGTCAAAAGTCGTCTGGGAACCAGGCCGTCGGGCAGATGGCAGCAGCCTTTCCGAGGAGGTCGCCCCTCTGAGTCTGGAGGTTCTCATCGACAAGATGGACGACCGGATGGATATAGACAATGGCTGCGACCTGATTATTCTCAAATGACCTGCCACTTTTGTGGGCTGAAAGGGCACATCCGCAAGAAGTGCTTCCGGTTGAAGAATATGAATCGGGAGGCGGTTAACCTTGTTGATTCGGCACCGGGGCCATCGTCGGATGTACACATTTCCGAGCTGTTGCAGAGAATGAGAGCGAATGACGATGAGTCGGACAACAGTGATTCAGGTAATGTTCAATGTATATGTTAGTGGCATCTATTAATAAAATAAGCAACCCTTGCTTGGTAAATGTGGTTATTGAGGGTAAATGTCTAGAAATGGAAATAGATTGTGGTGCGTCTGTGTCGGTTATGAGTAAGCGACGATATTTATCTAAATTTGATAATCCTTTGCATAGTTATAGCGAACCATTGATGGTCGTGAATGGATCAAAACTAAAAATTGAAGGGGAGGCAACTGTTTCGGTGAAATTTAATGGCAAAGAAGCGCTTATGCAGCTGTTGGTTCTTGATTGTGAAAATGACTTTTATCCACTTTTGGGAAGAACTTGGTTGGACATTTTTTATCCAGATTGGAGGCAATTCTTCACAAACTCTTTACAAATAAACAGTATTAATGATGAGTCGCGCAGGATTGCCGTAGATGAATTCAAAAACAGATTCGCAAATGTTTTCACGAAAGATTTTTCGTCACCTATTAAAGGCTATAAGGCGGAGCTGGTTATGAAAGATGTAGCTCCAATTTTTAGAAAAGCTTATGATGTTCCTTATAGGTTGAAAGATAAAGTATCTGTGTATCTGGATAAATTAGAAAGGGAAAAAGTCATCACACCAATTGATACCAGTGAATGGGCTTCTCCAATAATTATAGTAATGAAGAAAAACAGTGAAATTCGTTTAGTAATTGATTGTAAAGTGTCTTTAAATAAGGCTATTGTACCGAATACTTACCCATTGCCTACTTCTCAAGATATTTTTGCAATTTTATCGGGTTGCAGAGTTTTTTGTGCATTGGATCTTGAGGGAGCGTATACACAATTAGAATTAACGGAAAGATCCAAGAAATTTGTAGTCATTAATACAATGAAAGGTTTATATAAATACAACAGATTGCCACAAGGAGCATCATCAAGTGCCTCTATTTTTCAGCAAGTGATGGATAAAGTTCTGGAAGGTATTGAAAATGTGTCTTGCTACCTTGATGATGTTTTGATAGCCGGAAAGACCGTTGAGGATTGTAAAAGGAAACTTTTGTTGGTATTTGAACGATTGGCTAAAGTCAACATTGAAGTAAATTTTGAAAAATGCAAATTTTTTGTTACAGAGCTTACGCATCTGGGGCATATTATTAGCAATAAAGGACTAATGCCTTGTCCTGATAAGATTTCAACAATAGAAAAGGCAAATGCCCCGAAATGCGAGTCAAAATTAAAATCCTATTTAGGTTTATTGAACTATTATCACAAGTTCATACCCAACTTGTCTTCTAAGTTATATCCTTTATATAACTTATTGAAGAACAACGTGAAGTACGTGTGGGATGACGATTGTCAAAAGGCGTTCTTGGATAGCAAAAATTTACTTGTGAAAACATAGAAAGTCTGTTTGAATTCTATGATCCCAAAAAACCGATAGTGGTAATCTCAGACGCCTCAAGTTACGGTCTGGGAGGATTAATTGCTCACATTGTGGATGAAGTAGAAAAACCAATTAGTTTTACATCTTTTTCATTGAATTCAGCGCAGCGCAAGTACCCTATTTTACATTTAGAGGCTTTGGCTTTAGTATGCACTATAAAGAAATTTCATAAATATCTTTATGGACAGCATTTCACTGTTTATACCGACCATAAACCGTTAGTGGGGATCTTTGGCAAGGAGGGTAAAAACTCTATATATGTGATACGGTTGCAACGTTTTGCGTTAGATTTGGCGATTTACGATTTCGATATCATTTACAGAACTTCTCACAAATTGGGGAACGCAGATTTCTGTTCCAGGTTCCCTTTAAAACAGGATGTCCCAAAAGATTTAGATGCAGATGTCATTCAAAGCATAAAATTCAAGTAACGGCCAAGCAGAAAGGTTGGTCAGAACTGTAAAGGAAGTCCTCAAAAGATTCTTAATGGATCCGGAAGTCTCGGAGTTAGATCTGGAAGACCAGATAAATTTATTTTTAATTAATTTTAGAAATAATAATTTTACGAAAGATGGCCATTTTCCATCTGAAAGAATTTTTTCTTACAAACCGAAGACAATTTTGGATTTAGTGAATCCGAGAAAACACTATAAAAAGTATATGGACGTACCACAGTCAAATGATGAAGTTGGTGTCAAGCATCAAAGCGGTAATATTCTGAAACACTCAGAAGATGCTTTTGACGACCTGATGGCGGGAGATGAAGTGTGGTACGAAAACCACAACCCACATAACCAGACAAGATGGATAAAGGCAACATTCATTAAAAAGTTTTCTCGTAATGTCTTTCAGATATGTGTTGGAAACGCGGTCGCAATGGCTCACAAGAGGCAGATCAGAGTATGTAAGGAGAAGACACCTTGGCAAGGGCCCACCGCTTTGATCAGGGAGCAGCAACACGACACCGTACGAAGTAATCCGACAAGGACTAGCAATCCGACGACGAACCTCGATGATGAGCCGCCCTCAGGCGTACCGGCGCAGGCTCCGAAGGGAGGACGGAAGAGGAGACGTCAGGAGTCTGAAAACGATAATCTGGTGCTGCGAAGATCTAAGCGAGTGAAGAAAGTAAACCGTAAAGATGATTTTCATTATGATTGAATTTTTTAGTGGATTTTTCGGATTTACATTATTTCAAAGATTTTGAATTCGATTTTGTTATCAAATAGTATATTGTGATTTAACTTCACTTTCTGATTGTTTAAAATGTTCTGATTAGTTCAAACTAGTTTAAGGGGGAAGAATTGTTGGATGTAAACTGCGCATCCCTATCAAAAAGTCAGTTGACGCTCGTCGCGATTGACGAATCCGAAGAAGCCGAGCCGAATGGCTCGAACGAGGTAATGAATATACAAAGAATCAGTCTTATATGATACTCAAGCAAGGACAGTCCATTTAGTCAGTGCGAGAAACCGAAATTACCCTTTCGCCCGATTCTGTTCCTTTGGTTAAAGTCGTCCGGGTTTGCTCTGTTCCGCAGCCGCTTCTCAGTATTTAAAACATCGGTAACCCAGATTTGAGTAAAGGTGCCTTTACTCAGATTATAGAGTAGGGTAGGTAATCAAAATTTGAAACAAATTGCGGGTTTCTGAAGCAGTGCAAATTTTAAGTAATTTTTTATCCCACATGGAAATAATTTACAACAGCAAAATCGTATGTACATGAAAGTCGCGGGTATAAGCTTTCTGTTAAATGGTGAAAAGTTTGTATTTGCACCGAATTTCATAGAAATATTCGATTTTTCATCAACAATGATTTTAATCTTAATTTGAACCATCGTAATCATAATTTGAACCAATTTTAATCTTAATTTGAACTACTGGCGGCAGCAGCTCGAGCAACTCACAAAACAGCCAATTCCATGCTAAACAATGAAAAAACACATGAATCTGCTAATAATTATTCTCATACCTATTTTTCATTAGGCAGTGGAATCTCAACTCAGAATGTTCGAAATTCTTTAGGAATTTGGAAACAAAATTTGGATTTTTCCATCCCCCAAGAGTAAACAAAGCAACCACTAGCGCAATCTACAGGCCAACACTAGAAGCTCACCCCCGTTTACTAGTTCAAATTTAGATTACAAATGGTTCAACTTAAGATAACACTCCAAGTAAGAATCACTTAAATTTGATAATTTTATGAGAAATAATGCGGAATATTATTCGGTTGGTGTATTCTACGATAAATAAGCTTTCATTTGACGTGTTCACATATTGCGTATGATACAATGCATGAGCTGTACGAGTGCACCGAAAATGTGCTTTCTCTGTGGAGAAATGGGTGAAATCACAGTGATTTTTCAATTGCCTGTTTTCCATGACAAAAACGCTTTTTTCAATGCTTTTAAAGTCCATGTTATCAGGTTATATTACGGAAAGCTGTTTAACATCTTTTTCGGGAAAATATTTGCCTGAAAAGTACGTCGTTTTAATGAATTTTGAAATGGTTCAAATTAAGATTACAATTTGACTAGTTCAAAGCAGGGAGAATAACCGGGAGGGAACACTGGCGATTTTCCCGTGTACCGGACAATTATAGATAAGTGTGTACGAGTGCAGGCTACACGCTAACCTGAAACTACCCATCGACTGGGTCGATTCGACCCGGATTTTCATGTTGTTAGCAGTTGTCATAATCCGGGTAACCCGAAAACCCAGATTCGTTGAATTTGGGTAAAGATCTGGGTAATCGGCACTTTGTCACTTTTCAGCTTGAGAATATGGCAGCGGTCAGGAGAACGCTGAAAACTACACTGAGAAAAAAAGTATAGTAATGCGAACCACGGTATTGTGCTTAATTTTACCATGCCGAAATATCGTAAACACAACCAAATATTTTTTTACATCCACCACAAATCAATAAAAATTACCATGTTGCGTAATAACTGTAACATGGTGAGTTTCACAATATACATATTCAGCAGTACTATACAATGTTTACAATTCGGCAAGCACATATAGTAATATTGACTCGAAAAATGTTAGCCCAAACATTCAACATTTTTGAGCTTACAAAACATCATAGTTGTTGTAAATATATGGATGTTATTTAAATTGTTTAGTTCGTGTTCGCCATCTTAATACATTTCATTTCGGAAACCGTTTTCCGGAATCAAGATTCATTTTTAGCTGAATCCTCCGGAACAGCGGATAATTGCAGTTGTAGTTAATAGTGTGCGGAAGTGACTGCGGATCGAATTCTCGGCCGTCAACGAATCCCGAAAACTTAGTCACTGGTGCAGATCGTGAAGTCCCGAAAAATAGCGAAGGCCGCATGTACGGGGAAAATATGGAATCGTGTCTCGCGATCGAACGTTGGCAACAGTAAGAGGTAATTATTTGTTGGAGATACTCCACAGCCTTATTCTGAGCCGCCTGATCCATACTTTCAGGTCTCCTTGACCCCAACTTAGCACGCCAACAACCGTTTGAGAAATCCGACCTCCCAGAAGCAGCAGGTCCTCCAAGTTGAACTGGCCCTACCCTTAAATTCTGGACGTGCTTACATTCCCCGACCCGGCCCTATCCAGGATTGCATCAATCATCATTGCTTCACAGAGGACTATCAACATTCAGGTCAACATCGCATCCGCTCTATCACAAGTTCCCGGACAGCATCGCCCAATCCCAACAGGCTTCTTCCAGAAACATTACCGAGTCGGTAAACTATTCCTGGAGCGGAT
Organism: Aedes albopictus; assembly: GCF_035046485.1. Taxonomy (NCBI): domain Eukaryota; kingdom Metazoa; phylum Arthropoda; class Insecta; order Diptera; family Culicidae; genus Aedes; species Aedes albopictus. Next base: position 172,543,843 of record NC_085136.1, read on the forward strand.
ACTTCGCAGATTGAGTCACTGAAAAACCCTCGGAAAAACCAAGCTGAAGATGATTAAGAAAACTCCGTCTCAACACCTGCCGAAAAATATTCATTCACGTTTATGTTATTATGTTTCTAGTTCAAAACCGAATTAGCGACATTTTTTCTTTTACTTCCGCTGCTTTTGCCTTGCGTTGAACACAATGTCGGAAGTGGGGCGCTGTATTGTACACGTGGTGCTCTATACAGCGCCCCACTTCCGACATAGTGTTTAACGCAAGTCAAAAGCTGCGGAAGTAAAAGAAAAAATGTCGCTAATTCGGTTTTGAACTGGAAACATAATATGTTTGCAATAAGTATTGATTGATGCCCAAAGCGAAAAGAAGAAGAAGTTTTGACATCCAAGCGGTGTGCCGTCGATTAGATCCTCGTCGCTGATTGGTCGATGGATGTAAACGGCACACCGCTTGGATGTCAAAACTCTTCTTCTTACCGCTTGGTGCATCAATCAATTTTTTAATCAAAAAATAATAAAATCATTCTGTTTATCTTTCTGAGTTTTTTTTAAACGTAAATATGAAGAATTGACACTACAGACTATTTATTTAACCATGTGCATAGTAATTTAAACCGTATTGCGATGGTCAAACGTACTATGCCACTTGTCACACACATAGTAAAATGAACTATGGAAGCATTTTCGACATTACCATGAAATGTAAATAAAGAACGACATGGTAAATTGAACTCTTCACATGGTAGTTTCAAATATAAGTTATGGTCTACGAAAATCAAGTAGTAAATATGTTTTAATTTCACCCTCGATTTGGTCACCGTTACCATGTCTCTTTTTTCAGTGTATGAATGTTTTCGCGAAAAATATGCCGATAAATGACGGGAAAACAGTGGAATTATTCCGGGGAACTGTTTTCCAGCATCAGGTAAGTGAACAGCACATGGAAATTAAGAGCTTTTTATTTAAAATCTAAATTGAAAATAAATTAACAAAATCAAGGCCCCGGAGGAGCTGGGTATCGTTTACCCAGATTTTGCCACCAACATCGGTAACCCAGATTTGAGTAAAGGTGCCTTTACTCAGTTTAGAGTAACTGCAGTTTTGCTCAGTCTGGGTCGCTTTGACACCAATCTGGGTAACTGCACGCTAACCCTCAATTGGGACGAGTTGGTCGTTGGCCCCACGAGATTTGACCAACCGTTGTGACTGGTAGGTAGGCCATGGCAACCAAGACAGATTTCGGAACGGTCGAAAATATCACGAGAATCACTCTTCACAGGATTTCTATCCGGAACAACCTCCGTTAGTGTCCTTGCGCATCTACGACGAGCCGTTCCAGAGGCGGACCATCCAAGACCAGTCTCGACCGCTGTTCAAGACAGCTCAGCCGCCACCCATCACGTTGGACGATTTGGTCGAGCTAACGTGGATTCAAATCGGAGGATGAGAAGGAGTAGCTTTCTTTAGATTATTATAAATAACATACATCATACATACATAATGTTATGCATTCATCAATGCGATGCATCGTAGTGGAACTTTTCTTCTTCTTCTTCTTCTTTTTTCTGGCCAACTAGCACCGTTCGGCGCCAGTTGTATTTTACGTCGGCTGGGTCTAGGAGCTAAGCCTTAAATTCCGACGCCCCAGGGAGACAGCCACCACACCTGAGGACCCTACATATCGAACCCATCAACACATGGGCCGGGACCTACGGCTTTACTTCCTATCCGAGGGAAGGCGTGATCACGGATTTTATGTCTCAGAAAATCCCATCGGCGTCGACGGGAATTGAACCCCGACCGACTGGGGTGAGAGGCAACCACGCTTACCACTACACCACCGACGCCGACAGTGGAACTTTTGAAATTTAAGTGTTCACGCACATCTTGCTTTGTTGTTGTTTCCAGTCTTGTGCATTATCACCATCATAACACAAAAAAGCCGCAACATCAACATTGCCCTTCTTCCTCCATCAACGCTACAGCCGACCGTCTCTATGTTGGTATCGAACACATTCGAGACGAACGCATTGATACGGTGGCTGCCGCCGCCACGCTCTTTCTCTGCAAATCTCTTGAGTAGCCGAACGCTTCTTAACCGTCGTTCCGACGCAGAGCTATGTCACTCACTGCTGGGTGACTCTCGCCTGAAAATGCCAGGATGATGGTCAATTTGTTAAGTAATATTGCATGGCGCAGAAAACACAAACATAGCACGCCCTATGAATGCTATGAATAGAATGCAAAGCGTAGAACAAAAACTCGCTTCGGCGTTTCATCGTGTGGTTCGAAAACAAGAGACGATCGCTGATGTTGGATGTGGTTGACTCTGCATTGAACGAGGGTTCGCTTGAATGGCTTTTGCGTGAATCGATTATGTTTTGATGGACTGCGTTTGTCGTATGAAGTGATGGTTAGAGCGAGTGTCATTCGACATTGACCATCCTGAAACTGTACAACCCTGGTTGTTTCTATGTTTTCAAATAGGGTGACTAAGGGTATTATCGGCAGGTTTATTGTCTTCGTCATGTGGGGGTTTTGCCGGCCAAATTTCCTAAAACTTGGTCGTATAATTCAGCTTGGTATAGAGTAGGATTTGAGGCCAACTCCGAGTTCAACAGCTTTCAAAATACTCCCCATGACGAAGAGAACAAATCTGCCGAAAATACACAATTTCCCCTAGAACTTAAACAAAATTTTAAAACGAACCAGTATCATTTAGCAATTCTTCATTATAGATTAACATTTATGTATCTCTTAATTTAATTTAGGTTAATGAACGAATTTACAAATTTCAAAAAAAAAACAACAGGGAGCAACCTTGTTGCAAAGAGAATAAGAGGAGTTATTTTTATTATTATTATTATTTATTTACGACACTTTACCATAGTAGGCATTCGTGTCGGAGAGGAGTTATGATAATCAAAACTAAATATGCGTATAAGCATTTCCATGCTATTTGATGGTTCCTAATCAACTCTATATGCAGAGTATTATTCACTAACTTTAATGAACCTATGTATAGCTTCCTTTGCTAACGTACAGCGGGGTAAGATGAAACAGATGGTTAACGTGATATTATTCAATCATGATAAACGGTTTGAAAACTATAACACATAATTTTTTTTATCAAACAATCTTTCGGAAAACAATAACTTTCCAAATTTTATTGAGGTCTTTTTCAAAACTTAGCGTTGTATCCCAACCGTTTCAACTTGCCCCGGTGTACCTTATTTGAGAGGACATGGTGAACCTAATTAACTTAAATATTCCTAGCAACTAGCATTCATGAACCGTTGTAACTTCTTCTGCTATTCTGTTATTGCAACGCATGCTCTAGTCCGTTTGCCTATATCTGCGCTTTTCTCTCCGCTGAGCGATACGTCTACTGGATGGCACATGGCGAACAAGCTCTTGACTATTAAAAGTGAGTTTCAAATATCTAACCTAGTTATTTATTTCGAGCAAACTGAAAAATTGGAACAACAAGATAGACTCAAAGGCTAGTAGTACTTAAGTTAAAAGACTTCAGAGCTAAAATGCTCGTTAGTCAGCTGGTAATTATTGTTAAAAGTGAGTTTAACTTCAACATGAATATTGTGACAAATGTATGTATGAATGTATGTTAGTAGCCACACTTCAACATGAATATTGTGAAGTAGTTAATAAATTCCGAACTAGAAACAACAGATGCGGTTCGCCAAGAGGTCATCCATCAATCAGTTATTATGGAACTAAGGGGCGTGCAAGATGTGTGAATTCTCAAAATTAGCAATGTAACTGCCTAAAAGGGGAGGGGGTGGGGTGGGGTGTGTTGGCGTTTATTTTTCCTGATTATACTATCTTATTAAAACAATGTGATATCGGAGTTTTTTGGTTGTTGAAATGCTTATCTTTATTTTTACCAGATTCTAAATATGTACAATTTTATGGATGCCTTCGGATGCCGTTTGTTTTTTTTAAGCTTCCGTCTAGGGAACTTCTGGAGGAATTCCCGACTAACTCCTGGGGGAATTATCGAGAAACTCTTGAAAAAAATCCCGAGGAATTTCAGGAGAAATTCCCGAGGAACTCCAGGAAGAATACCCGAAAAACTCCTGGAAGAATTTTGGAGGAATTCCCGAGGAAATCCTGGACAAATTCCCGAGGAACTCCTACACGAATTCTCGTGGAACTCCTGGAGGAATTCTAGAGGAACTACTGGAGGACTTCCAGAGGAACTCCAAAGGAACCAAGGGCGTAGCCAGCTTTTCGGTCAGGAGGGGAGGGGGGTGGGTCAAGCACCCTTCGTAAATATGTACCTACTAGCTTTTATAACTAAACGCAACACGATGAAATAGAATATAATATCATTATATTCTAAAAGCTTTATTTAACCCTTAACCCTGTTGTATTTTGTACTATACGTTAAAAAAAGCTCGCCTGATCTACACAAATCAACGTGGTGCTGGTAGCGGTGGTCAATTTCTGGAAGATTAAGGATTTTTATTTACTCGTGCATTATTTTGCTCTGATTTTTTTTATCAATGTCTACAAAACATGCATCAGAAATAATTGCTGAACTCTTTTGGAAATAACGAATTTTTTTAAGGATAAACCTAGAATTTCCTGATTCCTGTATGCGTCTATTTATCTTCCAATACTATTTGTTGGAGAAATTCCTTCAGAAATTTTTGAGTTCCAGAAGGAATTTCTGTAAGAATTTCAGAAAACAAACCCGTACGAATTCCTGGATGTATTATGGGAAGAATACCTAGTGAAATTTCTAAAGAAATCTCATGAGGAAATCCTAGAAGAAATCCGAGATAAATTTCTGGAGGATTCCTTGGAGGAAACTCTGGAGAAATTCCTGGAGGAATTTTGGACGGAACCCCTAGTAAAATTTCAGAAGAAATCTCTTTAAAAAATCCTAGAGGAAATCTTAGAGAAATTTGTGCAGGAATCCTTGGAGGAATGCCTGTAGAAACTTTTGAGCAAATTCCTGGCGTAATTCATGGAGGAATTCTTGGATTAGACCCAGCAGGAATTCCTGGAGAATTTCCTTGGGCATTTTTTGAGTGAATTCTTGGAATCCCTAGGAGAATTCCGGGAGAAATTCCTGAAGAAATCTCAAGAGGAATTCTGGGAGGAATTGCTGAAAAATTTCTGAAAAAATCCCTAGAGAAATTCCAGGAGAATTTCCTCTAAGAACCCTTTGAGGAGTTTCTGGAGGATTCCCTGGTGGAATCTCTGGGAATATCCTTCGAAAAATTCGTGAAGAAATCCCTGAATAATTCCTGGAAGAATCTCTGGAGGAATGTCTGGAGGAATCCCTGAAAATTTCCTCAAAGTATTCCTGGAGAATTTCCTGGAAGAGTCTCTGAAGAAATCCTAAGAGGATTTCCAGGAGAAATTCCTGGACGAATTGCTGGCATAATTCCTGAAGGATGCCAGGAGTATCCCGGAAAAAAATCCTGGCGTATTTCCTGGAGGTGTATTCCTGAAGAAATTTTCTGGGGAAATTCCAAGATAACATCCCGGAGAAATAAATGGAGGAGCTTCTAGTGGTATTCCAGTGGAAATTTCTGGAGGAATCTCTAGAGGAATTGTTGAAAGAATTACTGGATGAATATCTAAAGGAATCTCCAGAAGAATTCTGAGAGATTTCTGTTATTTTTCTATTTCTGAAAGAACCCCTTGAGATTTCTGGAGGAATTTCTAGCGGAATTGCTAGTGCAGTTCCTGGAGAAATTCTCGAAGGAATTCCTGAAGGAATCCGTGGGGTCATCCTTGAATAAATTTGTGAAGAAATCCCTGGAGGAATCCCTGAAAAAAAAACCTAAAGGAATTCCTGGAGAATATTCTTGAAGAATTTCTGAAGAAATCTCTAGAGGATTTCCTGGAAGAATCTTTGGAAAAACTTCTGGAGGATTTCCTGGAGGAATCTTCAAAGAATTTCCTGAAGATATTTTTCATGGAGAAATCTCTGGAGGAATCCCTTAAGCAATTCCTGATGGAATCTCGGGAGAAATTCCTGGAGAAATACCTAGATGAATTGCTGACATAATTTCTGAAAGATGTCCAGGAGCAATTCCTGGAGAATTTCCTGGTGAGTTCCTGATGAAATAACTGGGGTTATTCCTGGAGAAATTCCTGGATAAAATCCTGGAGGACTACCTGGAGGAATAACTAGTATTCCTTTGGGAATTTCTGGAGGAATCTGTAAGAGAAACTCTTGGAAGAATTACTGAATGAATTTCTATTGAAATTCTGAGAGATTTCTATTTCTATTCTATTATTTTTCTATTTCTGAAAAAAATCCCTTGATAAAATCCTGGAGGAATTTCTACCGGAATTTCTAGATGAATTCTTGAAAAGAGACGAACCAGCCAAGGGCTGAAAGTCTCTATAATAAAGACAAATCAATCAATCATGAATTCTTGGATAAATCTTTGAAGGAATGCCTGAAGGAATCTCTGGGGGAATCCTAGAAGAAGTTTGTTAAGAAGTCCCTGGGGGAATCCCTGAAAAATTACTGATGGTATTCCTCCAGGAATTTCCTGGAAGAATTTATGAAGGAATCCCTAGAGAATTTCCAGGAAGAATCCTTCTGGAGGATTTCCTGGAGGAATCCCTGAAAAATACCTGAGGGTATTCCTGGAGAATTTCCTGTAAGAATTTCTGAAAAAAATCACCAGAAGAATGTCTGTAGAATTTCTGAAGGATGTCCAGGAGTAATTCCTGGATCAATTCCTAGAGAAATTGCTGGAGATATTCCTTAAGAAATTCTTGGGGTAATTCCTGAAGAATTTCCTGGAATAGTTCTTGGGGAAATTCCTGGAGGAATTCCTGAAGAAATTGTTGGAAGTTCTCCTTTGGGAATTGCAGGCGGAATCCTTGAAGGAATCTCTGGAGGAATTCCTTCAACAACTTCTGGATGAATTTCTGGGGGAATCTATAGAGGAGCTCTGGGAGAAATTTCTGAAAAAATCCCCTGAGAAATTCCCGGAGGGATTTCAAGAGAAATCTCTGGAGAAATTCCTGGAGAAATCCCTGTAAAAATTCCTGAAAAAGTTCCTGGACGAGTTTTTAGCGGAATTCCTAGATAAATATCTGTTGCGATTCCTGGAGAGAAAACTCGAAGATTTCATGGTGGAATTTCTGGAAAATTTGCAGAAGGTATTCCTAGAAAAAATCCTGGAAGAATTTCTGAAGGGATCCCTGAAGGATTTCCTGGAGTAACTCCTTGATGAATTGCTGACATAATGTATGATGGAGTTCCTTGATTAATTCCTGGAGGAATCCCTGAAAAATTCCTGAAGGTATTCCTGGAGAATATTCTTGAAGAATTTCTGGAGAAATCCCTAGGGGGTTTCCTGGAAGAATCCTTGGAGAAACTTCTGCAGGATTTCCTGGTGGAATCTTCAAAGAATTTCCTGAAGAGATTCCATGGAGAAATCTCTGGAGGAATCCCTTAAGCAATTCCTGATCGAATCTCGGGAGATATTCCTGGAGAAATAGCTAGAGGAATTGCTGACACAATTTCTGCATGATGTCCAAGAGCAATTCCTAGAGAAATTCCTGGGGGAATTCATGTAGACATTCCTGGGGTAATTCCTAGAGAAGTTCCTGGAGAAATTCCTGGATAAAATCCTGGAGGAATGCCTGGAGAAATTCCTAGAGGTATTCCTTTGGGAATTTCTGGAGGAATCTCCAGAAGAATTCTTGGAAGAATTACTGGATGAATTTCTAGAAGAATTGGGTTTTTAAATTAAGAAAAATGTATTATTTTTTTGATTTTATACGAAAGAGCACCTTTTTCTGAGCCGCTATGATTTTTTTCAGATTTTTAGAACATTACTTTGGTACCTAAAATGAATTTCAAAGAGATTTTTTAAAACCACCTTTTGACAGCTGGGCAATTGTTTGACAGCTCTGCCCAGTACAAAATGCGACGAAGGGTGATTCGACAAATCACTCCCATACAAACTTCAAACTGATTTTTAAATAGGTTCCCGAGCACCAAAATTCATGAAAATTTGGATTTCGGCTCAGTTTGACATGGAGATTCAGAATATGGGATTCTCGCTAAAGAAGCCAATTCTGGGAATTTTCTATTTCTATTCTATTTATAGACCGTTTAATAAAACACCACGATACACTTTTTTAATTTATTCTTCGGAAGTTGGTTTCAGACAACTAGTCGCCGCGGTGGTTCACTGAAGACTGCTGAAGCCATCCGATCACTCACTCAAACACTCTCACACATACAAGACGAATGCAATAGCGGAAACAGGAACAGGAATCTGAATAACGCAACGGTTGTTTGACGTTTATGCTTTGCGTTTTAGCAGTGTTGCCAATTTGCTGGGGATCGCAGCAACACACATTACAACTCGGCCATTCCTGACTATTGATCGTCCCGATCACTCTTACGCATATCATACAAATACGAATCATTAAGCGGCACTTATCTATCTCAACTTATCCTAAGTGTTAGTAAACATCCAATAGTGTCACAACCAGTTTGTGATTAGTAAAGTCGTACAATTCAATGCCAAAAAAGTGTTGCATTACTTATCATTTTCCATCTTCATCTAATGATCGCAGCTCTGTATCTTTCAATTCTGTTTGATTTGAATCACGCCAGTCGGCCCAACGTTTTAAACGGGCAGCCTCGATTATGCCATCATATGGTAGTTGAGAAATTTGACCATTTTCAATATCTCTGATCACATATCGGTCATTGGGTAGGACTTTATGGATTCTATACGGCCCTTTGAATTTAGGAATGAGCTTTTTGTTAGTACCAACCGTATTGTCGACATTTCTGATTACAACAAATTCTCCTTCAGAATACACTGTGGGAGGCCTATGCTTCTTCTCGAACGCAGCGAGGTTTCTTGCTTGCGACCCTCTGATATTCTCTGCAGCAACATCCCGCAACGACAACAGGTGAATCGATTCTGGGTGAATCGACAGTGGCTTTCTCCTCTAAAAACTCTGTAAGTGGATCTACATTCCGACTGCGTTGATTTACTCCGAATAACAGCATACTGGGCGAATTACGAGTAGTTGAGTGGATAGAGTTGTTGAGAGCGTATTCTATGTCTTTTAACATTTTCGACCAGTCAGAATGTTGCACAGGTTCGGAGACTTTTGCTAACATTGATTTCAAAACCCTGTTGACACGTTCAACCTGTCCATTGGCTTGAGCGGAAGCAGTAGCTACTTTTACGTGATCAATATTGTTATCTAGAAGATAAGAACTGAACTCCATGGAGGTGAAACAAGTCCCACGGTCACTGATGATCCTTCGAGGGCGACTGTAATACTCAAAATATTTGTCAAGACAAGCACATACCTCTTTTGTACTGGTCGAATTCACCGCAAAGAGCTTCACGTATTTTGTAAAAGCGTCGACAATGGCAAATACGTGCTTTCTTTTCGAAATTATCGATGGCAAGGGTCCAAAATGATCCACATGGATAGTGTCGAAAGGAACTGGATTCTTAGGGATATTATGCAGATTCCGGGAAGAACTATTCGACGGAGTTGAGAACATGATACAACGGATGCAGTTCTGGACATACTTCTCGACTTTGGCCTGCATATTTGGAAACCAGTAGTGTAGTTTGATATCATCGACACATTTTGTTACTCCAAGGTGACACATTTTCTCATGAGCCTGCCTGATGACATTCACTTCCATTTCCTTGGGGACGTACAATAACAACGTATCTTCAGCAGATCGCCGATAAACCAAACCATCCTCTAAACAAAAATGCTTGACTGGACCTTTACTCAAATCCTCTCTAATCTTCACAATATTCTCATCTCTGTTTTGGGTTACTTGCAGCTGGAAGACAATATCGTCTTTTTTTTTTTTTTTCCTTCTAAACCATAGGGGGATAAATCTGCTCATCAGACACCCTAACAGGAAGGTTAGGGTAGTGTGGGGATGAGGCCGTCTTCTACAATGCCGGTAGAAGCCAGGACTACTCTCTCCTCGACCCACTAAAACACATTCCTATGGTCGCCAAACCCTACGTCTCTCCGGAACCACCAAGAAGGTATTGCTTCAGAGAGGGGCTAGTGCATATCGCACCCTCAAGGTTAGCTGCCGTAGCCTAGCAGCAACGAACATCGATGACTCGCACTGGAGAGTCCATCACGATAGCATGCTGGCGCTTAGCCAGTTTCCCGAGTGGTCCTCGCCACTCCCTTTGTCCACGGAAGGCGGGCAGGGTCAACCCCGCCCGCGCCCTACTGCTGAGCGGACATCAAGAACTGATGCCCACATGCAACCCGATCTGACCTGCTGAAGGCAAGGGTATCACTACCCTTCAGGCCTTATCAGCTGCATCCGTAGGTTGCAGACAGCAGGGTCTCACCTACCCCGACCCTTGCCGGGGACCCCATTCCAACCGCGGGCTCAGATCCAACCCAGTAGACCGACGCCACGACAGCCCCGCTACCGGGACTTCCTCTCCGCGGCCACTTAATCGCTGTAAGGGTCGATCTCGACCGCAGGGCACCGGTATGACCTACGAAGCCGACTTCGAACCCCTGGACCACCTCTTGTACTGCATCTGGACTAGCCATTCTCCGAGTCCACGCGCCACCTCCTTTGTAGCTCCCAGACGATATGGGTGATAGCCGTTGAAACGGCATTCCAGCTAATCTCATCCCTACACATTCTCTGGACCAAGTTGTCCGGAGTTGTGTCCTCCCCGCATGTGGCAAGCATGCGGTCACGCATTGTGCGAAAACGCGGGCACACGAACAAAACGTGTTCCGCCGTTTCCTCTAAACCATTGCACACTGGGCATTCGGGAGAATCCGCATGCCCGAAACGGTGTAGATACTGTCGGAAGCAACCATGCCCTGTAAGGACCTGTGTCAGGTGGAATGAAACTTCCCCATGGCGCCTATTAATCCAACTATCTACCCTCGGTATCAACCTATGGGTCCACCTTCCTTTGGTGGAACTGTCCCACGCGCGCTGCCATTTGACCATAGAGGCCATCCTGACAGTTTTGCGTATGCCTCTTGTGCCGCGCATTTCGAAGCACTCCATGTCCTCACTGATAAGAATGCTGATAGGCACCATACCAGTAATGACACAGAGAGCGTCGTGTGACACGGTACGGTACGCGCTTGCAACCCTCAGACACATAAGCCTGTAAGTACTTTCCAGCTTCCGTCGGTAGCATTCAGTACTTAGCGCGGTACCCCACGCCGGGCCGCCATACCTAAGTATGGACGTAGCAACACTAGCCAGAAGCTTGCGCTTACTGGCGTACACCGCTGAGCTATTGGACATCATCCGGGACAGTGCCGCAATAGCTGTGGAGGCTCTTTTACAGGCATAATCGACGTGGCTACCGAAGGTAAGCTTATCGTCGATCATCACGCCCAAGTGCTTGACAGAGCGCTTCGACAGGATAGTGCATTCTCCTACACTGATCTCCGTCTGCTGCGCCGACTGCATGTTGTTAACAACCGTCACCTCTGTCTTGTGGTGAGCCAGCTCCAGTTTTCTGGACCGCATCCACGCCTCCACAACCTTGATCGAGTGGTCGGTAGTCAACTTCACCTCCTCGATCGTTTCACCGTAGACTTCGAGCGTAATATCGTCGGCAAATCCGACAATCACCACTCCCACTGGGTACTCTAACCTCAACACCTCGTCGTACATGACATTCCATAACACCGGACCCAGGATGGAACCTTGCGGGACTCCTGAGGTTATGTGAAAGCACTTCCGACCCACCTCCGTGTCGTATACTAGTACGCGATTCTGGAAGTAGCTTCCGAGATTCTTGTACAAGTACTCCGGTATCCCCAGACGCAAGAGCGCATCGGCAATAGCAGCCCAACTGGCGCTATTAAATGCATTCCTTACATCCAGAGTCACTACCCCGCAGAAGCGAATTCCCCTCCTCTTAGGCTCGAGTGCTTTCTCGGCGGTTTTTGTAACCGACAAGATAGCGTCTACGGTGGACCTCCCCTTCCGGAAGCCATACTGGTTGCTCGAGAGACCATTTACGCCCTCAGTGAACTTCAACATTCGATTGAGGATGATCTTTTCGAGCACCTTCCCCGCCGTGTCAATCAAGCATATTGGTCTATATGCCGACGGGTCTCCGGGTGGTTTCCCCGCCTTTGGCAATAGTACCAGGCTCTGCCTCTTCCAAGCTTCTGGGAAAACTCCCTCGTCCAGGCATTTCTGCATAGCAGACCTGAACATCTCGGGAGCTTCTGCAATAGCTACTTTTAAGGCCAGGTTCGGAACTCCGTCCGGACCTGGGGCCTTACCTACACTAAGGGACTTAGCTATCCCCGCAAGTTCCACATCGGTGACCCTTTCCTCATCGCCAGCCCCAGTCCCCGGCTGTCCTACGAAAGGAGGCCAAGGACTAGGATCATGACGCGGAAAAAGTCCTCCAATGATCCCCTCCAACATCTCTGGAGATTGCTCTGTAGGAGCCATCACACCTCTCGTCTTGGCCATAACGATCCTGTAGGCATCACCCCACGGGGTCGTATTGGCCCTCTGACAGAGACCCTCAAAGCAGGCCTTCTTGCTTGCTCTTATCTCGGTCTTGAGCGCGGCTTTTGCAGCGGCGAACACCACCCGCCGTTCGTTTCGCTCTTCCTCTGATCGTGCTCGCTGCATCCGCCGCCTAGCCCGTAGGCAGGCGCGGCGCAGGTCCGCAATCGCGTCGGTCCACCAGTAAGCCGGTGGCCTCCCATTTCTAGGGTGGACTCTCCTAGGCATGGTCGCATCACACGCACGTGAGAGCACCGCTACCAGCTCGTCGCCGTCTAAACCGAGTAAGTTTCGCTCACGGCGGAGCGCTTCCCTAAATACCTCTTCGTCGAAGTATGATGTCTTCCACCTACGAGGGCTTGGCCTTGGCCTAGCCGCCTCTTCTTCTATCCGCTGTCTGCTGTTGTTGTAGTCGATACTGTAGCGAACCGCCAGGTGGTCGCTGTGAGTGTAGCCATCATCTACTCTCCAGTTCGAACTACTTGTTAGGCCAGGACTACAAAAGGTCACGTCAATAATTGACTCCGCTCCATTTCGACTATAGGTACTCTTGGTACCGACGTTAGCCAAGTCGACATCTAAGATGGCCAGTGTTTCTAGCAGGATCTGACCCCGCTGGTTCGTGAAACGGCTTCCCCATTCCACAGCCCAGGCATTAAAGTCACCCGCTATTACCACCGGCCTTCGCCCTGTTAGCACGGTCGTTAAGCGGTCCAGCATTTGCGTGAACCGCTCGATCGGCCACCGCGGAGGCGCATAACAGCTACAGAAGAAGACCCCGTTTACTTTAGCGACCACGAAGCCCTCATAGGTAGTAGACACCAACTCCTGCACGGGGTATTTACCCGTCGTCCATATCGCCGCCATTTTCCTGGTCCCATCCGAGGCCCAGTTGCCGTTGCCGGCGGGTACTCGGTATGGATCCGAAATGATGGCGATATCCGTCTCCCACTCAGAAACCGCCTGACAAAGCAGTTGCTGAGCCGCATCACAGTGGTTCAGGTTCAGCTGCGTTACCTGCACTGTGATTTGTTGCTCACTGCGGCTTTCTTAAAGGCCGGGCACCCTGGACCACCCATCGCATGTCTGTTTTTCGAGGTTTTCCCGGTACAGATCATGCAGATGGGCGGACTCGTGCAGCTTTGGGCCTTATGACCTTCAGCGCCGCATCGCCTACACAGTTTGCGCCTGTCGGGGCCTTTGCAGTCCCACGACTTGTGTCCTTGTGACAATATCGTCTGGACTCACAGCAGAAACCAACTGTTCCGAATTGCTGATCGTCTGAATGGAAACTGAAGGATAATATCGGCTCAAAGCATCAACATGGTTCATCAATTTACTGCTGCGGTGCTGAATGGTGTAATGATAGTTCTCCAGCTCCAAAGCCCACCGAGCAATTCTATGATTGACACTTTTCCGGTTGAGAGTCATAGTTAAAGAATTACAGTCGGTTATAATTCGGAACGGGATTCCTTCCAGATATATACGGAACTTTCGCAGTGAATATATAATAGCCAGAGTTTCTAACTCAAAGCTGTGATACTTTGACTCTGCCGATGTTGTTGGACGTGAGAAATACGCAATCGGGTGAAATTTACCATCAACCTGTTTCTGGAACAGAATACCTCCGAAACCTTCAGAACTCGCATCACAGTGCAACTCGGTCTCCCTTTCAGGATTGTACAACGCCAATATTGGAGAAGATACTAACTTATCCCGTAGCTCTGTGAATGCATGTTTACAACGTTCATCGAACTCGAACTTAGCATTTGGCTTAGTCAACGCTCGCAATGGCTGAGAGATGGTAGAGAATGACGGAATAAAACGACGGAAGTAAGAAAACAAACCAATGCATTTACTCACCTCCCTACTGTTTGTGGGAAAAGGCATGCTTCTGATAGCCTCCATGTGCGAGTTGTTTGGCTTAATGCCTTTATCGCTTACCGAGAACCCCAGCAGATCCACTTGTGTGTAACAAAACGAACATTTCTTGAATTTGATTTCCAATCGATATTCAGCCAGACATCGCAATACTCGCCTCAACAGTACCAAATGTTCTTCTATGGTGTCTGTCGCCAAAGTAACATCATCCATATAAACTATGACTGTACCTTCCTTAAGAAATGGAGCGAGAACCATGTTTATGAAGCGCTGGAAGACAGCGGGCGCATTTCGCAATCCGAACGGCATTTTAACGTACTCAAACTGCCCATTAGGTGTAACGAAAGACGTGTAGAGAATAGATTCAGGAGCCACATTAACCTGATGAAACCCGTTCCTCAAGTCAAGCACTGTAAAATACCGCTTGCCTTCAAGACGTTCCAAGCAATCGTCGATCAAAGGAATGGGGTAACTGTCACGCACCGTGATCTTATTCAAAGAACGATAATCGACACACATACGTTTTTCTCCTGATTTCTTGGTTCTCAGCACAATAGGAAATGAATACGGTGAGCTGCTAGGTTTAATTATGTTCTCTGTTAACAGCTGATCTATAATACGATCAACTTCCTTTTTGTCAGAATATGAAAGCCTACGCGGAGCAAAGCTGATAGGTGTATCAGAAGTTAACTTAAGCTTCATTTCATAACTGTGCGGTTTAGCAGGAATGTTTGCAAGATTCAAATAGTCTTCATTAATAATGTCGTGGATAGCTATCTGGGTGTTTAGGTCCAAACAAGGGTTTATGTCGTAGCGTTCGGAAGACTCGTCATTTTCGATTGCGAAAATATCAGGAAGGCTACTCTGATCAGAGCCACTGTTATCAAATTCACTCAACTCACCGTGATGGCATTGGATACAGGTAGATGTACAATCAAAACATTTGGTTTGATGTGATCGAAACACACAATGCAATTCTTTGCCTGAAATTTTTATTTTATTTGTATCTGTGATTTCAATTTTCGGTTTTATAACTTTCGATGACTCTGCGACATAAGTGTCAAACAAAACTATTCCAAATGTTTTCAAAAATTCACGTCCCAGCAATAACGGGAAAGAAATAAAATGATCAGGAACGACGTATATCTTCAACATGTGTGCTCGGTCACGGTACATAAACAATACCGTAACAACATAACGGAAATCCACCTACACTTCTGTTTCCAGAAAATACTTCTCGCGTCGGTAGTAAGGTTGTAGGGACCGACGATCTTTGAATCAAATTAATCGGACTGCCCGTATCGAAAACAGAAAGAAACTTGATAAATGGCTGCACATTTTCGTCTGATAAGAATGCAACACTTACCATATTAATTTCCGAAAGAGCTCCGGCCAGGTCGTCTTCAACTGTAGGTTCCTTTGGTTGACGGCGTACGAATTCCTCAACCAGTGCTACCCGGTCCTGATTGCGAGGTGCTGGCTTCGGACAATCCTTGAGTTTGTGCTGCATGGAGCCACACCGGAAGCACGATCCAATTTCACGTCGTGGTTTGAGACAATCGACGGAAAGATGCCCGGTGCCGGAACAATTGTAGCATCGCAGAACGTAATCCGACGGTTTCACCGGAAGCGCTGTGGCCCTGGTGATCTTCGTCTTGGCACTTGCGGTCGGAGACGGAACGGAATTAACTTCACGGAGGTGTGAATAACGTCGGGCCAGTTGTTTGAGCTGCCCAATGTTGTTGGCTGGGTACAACACGGCGATATTGGCGGAACGGTCACGGAATCCATCGATGATCAACTGCACTGTCTGAGCTTCGTCAATGTTTGCTCTGGAAGCAATCTCCTGCATCTGCAATATGTAGCCCATAACTGAACTTTTTCCCGGAACGAACGGTGTCTTCCTCAGTTTGTCAATCACTTCGGCAACCGAGTACACGTGGCCGAAGTTTTCCAAAAAATGATCACGGAACTGCTTGTACGTCGTCGACTTGTCGATTCGCAAAACCCACTCAGCTTCGGTCCCCGGCTCCATCATTCGGCGAATGCACTTCAGCTTGAACAAGTCGTCCCCGTTAATTGCATCGCAAGCTCGTTCGAAATCGGTAATCCATTTATTTGCGTTGTAGAAATCACTGTTGGCGAACTTGGGTACGGTGTGCTTAACGTCCTGAAAATCCGGTTGCTTATTCGGCAGTACTTCGGTTTCGGCCAATTCCCTACGAAGGTCGGCAATCCTCTTCCGCTTCTCCAAAACACGAATTTCGGCGTCCAACTGCTCTTCCTCCTCGTCCGTTGTCGAGTCTCCATCGTTGGAACATTCCGGAACCTCTTTTCCACGCGGTTGGCTTTCGTACAGCGCTCGCAAATGGCGCACCGTCGCCGAAATAGGAAATTCGACGTTGTGTTCTCTGAGCCAAACCATTAGTTCGGATTTGTTCATTCGTTCGGCCATCCTTCGTTCAACAGCAATTTTTCCCGATAATCGCGAACTGAATCGGTTTCGATCCCACTTCTGATTGCTATTGACCGTTTAATAAAACACCACGATACACTTTTTTAATTTATTCTTCGGAAGTTGGTTTCAGACAACTAGTCGCCGCGGTGGTTCACTGAAGACTGCTGAAGCCATCCGATCACTCACTCAAACACTCTCTCACACATACAAGACGAATGCAATAGCGGAAACAGGAACAGGAATCTGAATAACACAACGGTTGTTTGACGTTTATGCTTTGCGTTTTAGCAGTGTTGCCAATTTGCTGGGGATCGCAGCAACACACATTACATATTATTTTTCTATTTCTGAAAAAATCCCTTTAGAAAATCCTGGAGAAATTTCTAGCGGAATTTCTGGATGAACTCTTGGATAAGTCCTCGAAGGAATTCCTGAAGAAATCCTTGGAGGAATCAAAGAAGAAGTTTGTAAAGAAGTCCTTGGGGATTATCCTTGAAAAAAATACTGATGGTATTCCTCCAGGAATTTCCTGCAAGAATTTATGAAGGAATCCCCAGAGCATTTTCAGGAAGAATCTTTAGAGGAACTTCTGTGGGATTTCCTGGAGGAATCTTCGGAGGATTTCCTGGAGGAATCCCTAAAAAATACCTGAGGATATTCCTGGAGAATTTCCTGCAAAAATTTCTAAAAAAAATATCCAGAAGAATTTCTGGAAAAAATCCTGGAGAAATTGTTGACATAACTTCTAAAGGATGACCAGGAGCAATTCCTGAATCAATTCCTAGAGAAATTGCGGGAGATATTCCTTAAGAAATTCTTGGGATAATTTCTGGAGAATTTCCTAGAATAGTTCTTGGAGAAATTCCTAAATAAAATCCTGGAGGAATTGCTGGAAGTTCTCCTTTGGCGGAATCCTTGAAGGAATTCTAGGAGGAATCTCTGTAGGAATTCCATCAACAATTTATGGATGAATTTCTGGGGGAATCTCTAGAGGAGCTCTGGGAGAAATTTCTGAAAAAATCGCCTGAGAAATTCCCAGAGGGATGTCTAGAGAAAACTGTGGAGGAATTTCTGGAGAAATCCTCGAACGAATTTCTGAAGAAATTCCTGGAAAAATCACTAAAAAAGTTTCTGGAGGAGTTTTTAGTGCAAGTCCTGGAGAAATGCCTGTAGAAATTCCTGGAGAGAATACTGGAAGATTTCTTGGCGGAATTTCTGGAAAAATTCCAGAAGGTATTCCTAGAAAAAATCCTGGAAGAATTTCTGAAGGAATCCCTGAAGGATTTCCTGGAGTAATTCCTAGAGGAATTCCTGAAGAAACTCGTGGATGAATCTCTTGAGGAATTCGTATAGGAATACCAGAAATAATTCCTTAGGAAATCGCAGATGGAGTTCTTGAACAAATTCGGGAGGAATCTTTAGAAGAGTTTCTGAAGAAACTCCAGAAGGAAACCCGGAAGAAATTTCAAGAGGAATTACTAAGAGCAGGGCCGGATCTAAGGGGGGGCCCGGGCCCCGGGCCCCCACATTTTAGGGGCCCCCACAAAACTATTTTTGGTTGCTAACATTAGCTTCATTGCTCAAGTACTGTTCGAAAATAAGGAAAACCATTTTTGGTCATCCCTCCGAGGGGCCTCCACATCCGCTCGGGCCCCGGGACCCCACAATCCTTAATCCGGGCCTGACTAAGAGAATCCCTAAGCAGTTCCTGGAGGAAGTACTGAATCAATTCCTAGAAAAGTTCCATAAAAATACAAACACGAATTGCTGGAGGAACCCTCGCGATTTTTTAACGAAAATTGTTGAATAACTTTGAAATAAGCAATTTAAACACCGTAGTGTCTTCGGCAAAGTTGTAGAGTATTGTTCCAACTATATTTTAACGGTGTTTTCTGTACCTTTTCGGTGCAATTTTCTGGATATTGGAGTACATTTTCGTGAAAATGCTCAAAAAACCACAAAATCGATTTGATACACCTCTAAACCTTTATCAATTTGGCTCAATTTTGGACTGAAGACTTGTTTTTGCATGTGGATTGATAATTTGATGTGACACGGGTAGGTCAAAAAAAGTGAACAGGTCTACAGTTCCAGCAGAAAGTATTGGATTATATTTTGGAGTAGTTCCTGAAAGAATTCCAAGAAAAACACCTGAAGGAATTCTAAAAAGTGTTCCTGGGGAACCCTTGGAGGATTTTTTTAAAATAATTCCTGGAGTTGTTTCTGTGAGAAACACAGAAGATATTTCCGAGTGAATCCTTGGAGGAATACTTGAAGGAAAACCTGGATAATCACGGAAGCAATCCCATGATGAATTCCTTAGGAAATGTCAGGAAAGCTTTCTTAACAAATTCCTGGAAGAATTTCTGTAGGAAAAAAATGAAGGCATCCATGTCTGCAATAATTTTTGAACGAATTATTGTTGGAATTTTTGGATGGATTCCCAAAAGAATGTTTTGTACAATGATTTAAGGAACTCCTGGAAATTCCTGGAGGAATCATCGAAAAAAGCACTGGAACAATCACTGAAGGAACTTCTAAAGATATCCCAGGAGAAATTCCCGGAGGAATGTCTGGCGAAACCCATAAAGGAATTTTTGAAAAACTCTCTGGAGCAATTTCAGAGGAAGCTATGAAAAATTCCTGAAGTAATTCATAGATGTATCTTTGCAGAAGTATCTGTAAAAAAACTGAAGGAATCGTGGGAGGAATTCTTGAATCATTTCTTGGAACAAACCCTAAAAATACTGAACCCTGTAAGATGTCCATGGAAGAATTCACGAAAGAGAAACTCCTGGACATGTCCCTTGAGGAATTTCTGAAAGAATCCTTGGAGAAGTTCCTGAATAAATACCTGAAGGAGTTTCTGGAGATGTCCCCCCCCCCTGACCCCCTCTGGCTACGCCCTTGAAAGGAACTACTGGAGAACTTCCAGAGGAACTCCTGGAGGGATTCCAGAGGAACTCCTGGCAGAATTCCCGAGGAAATCCTAAAGAAAATTCCGAGGAGTTCTTGGAGAAATTCCCGAAGAGTTGTTGGAAAAATTCCCGAGGAGTTCCAGGAGAAATTCCCGAGATCCTTCAGGAGGAATTCTCGAGAAACTCTAGGAATAATTCACAAAGAACTCCTGCAGGAATTTACGAGGAGGAATTCCCGAGGAACTCCTGGCATAATTCCCGAGGAAATCCTAGATAAATTTTTGATGAGTTCCTGGCGAAATTCTCGAGAATTTCCTGGAGAAATTCTCGAAGAGTTGTTGGAAAAATTCCCGATGAGTTTTTGGAAAAAAAATCCCGAAATCCTCCTGGAGGAATTCCCGAGGAACTCTAGGAAGAATTCTTAAAAAACTCCTGAAGAATTTTTCCAGGACCTCCTGGAGGAATTCCAGAGGAATTCCTGGAGAGATTCCAAAGGCACTCCTGGCAGAATTTCCGAGGAAATCCTGGAGAAATCCCGAGGAATTCCTAGAGAAATTTCCGAGGAACTCCTGATCGAATTCCCGTAGGAATTTTCGGTGCCTTCTTAAAGGAATTCTCGGAGAACTTTTGGAGGATTTCCCAGGGAGCTCCGGGAGGAATTGCTGAAGAACTAACGGAGGTATCCCCGGGGAACTTCTTCAAGAATTTCTTGGGAACTCCAAGAGGAATTCCTGAGGAACTCCTGGAGGAGTTCCCGGGCATCTCCTGAAGGATTTCTTGCGGAACTCCTAGAGCAATTCCTATGTTACAACCTGGTGTTCGGGGTAGCCGAGACACATGGCAGTGTAAGAACAACTCCAGGTGTAAACGAGAACCTATTAAGAACTACTGAACAATCTCTGAACTCTCGCCGCTCTGCTTGCTCGTCGATAGCATTTCAATATGCGATCGGTTGATGCACAAAAGCAGACTTAAGTTTTTAGCCGTCCAACCGTACACGTGTCGCGTCTTTACAATGTAGTTTTCATGAGTAATAAAGTTAGGTACATTTTAACATCTTGAAGGAATTCCGGGAAATTCCTGAAGTTTTTTTTTGTGAGAAACTTATGCAAATATTTCCAGAAACTGCTGGATGAAATTCCGGGCATAATTACTAGAGGACTTCTCATCTATGCTCATGCTCATATTTTCTAGAGGACTTCTTGAGGAAATCTTGGATTAATTCTCGTGAACTTCTGAAACAAATTTCGTGGAAATCCTAGAGAGAACTTTGGATCATTTGTGGAGGAATTTCCATAGAAAAATTCCCTGAAAAATGCTGGAGGAATTCTTGGGGTATTTCTAGAAATATCCCGTTTGATTCTTGGAAGTATTCCGGGGGAAGCCATGGAGGTATTCCCGGGGGCTCATGTAGGAATTTCCTAGAAAGTCCTAGAGGAGTTCTCGTGGAACTCCTGAAGGGCTTCTCGGGGTACTTCTGGAAGAAGTTCTGTGTAGATTGTAAACAAATTATCAGGGTTATTTTGGTGAAATTTCTGGAAAACTTTTATGATTTTTTGGGGAACTGATTGAGAAAATTTTAGAATCAATTCTGAGAAAGTACCACAGAACGAATTCTGGGAGAACTCCAGCAGGATACCCAGAAAGTGTTTCTGGAAGAATCTTAAAAGGAACTGTTGTAGAAATCTTTAAAGAAACGAATAGATGAGTTCCAAAAGGAACTACTGGAAAAATTCCAGAAGCATCATAAAAAACTGGAGCCTTCTGATAATGCTACGTTTCTAGAATAAAAATTTTCTTCCAAATGCAAAGCACATCTAAAATCCATTCCTCAAACGCCGAGCTTCATCGTTGCAATTAAAATTTTTAGTTGATTTCAGGAATAAATCATTGCGGAGTTCCAGAATAACTAACAATTATTCTTTCCTTGAAACTGTAGAAGAAATCTTAGAATGAACTCCTAGTCTAGTCTAGTCTAGTCTACACATACACAGCCATTCATTGAAAGAATCCTGGAAAATGATAGAATCGACTACTTCTATCATTTTTCTTGTCATTATCAATGCTTGCAGCACATCGGGGATGTAATACAAGAATTGAAGCGGCCAGGCCTACTGTGCAGCGTTTTTTTGTGGATATTGATACCACGATAATGCTATAGAACGGGGACATCTCGTACCAACCGCTCAGCATAGTATACAGTATAAACGTGAAGTAAATTCGTTGGGAGTGACTTTGCTAAGAAAGTTAATGTCACTCCGTCGATGGTCTTCCTCCTGGGATGGGACATAGGAATTTGACCCTCATGTCCAGGCTCGAAAGCCTAGGCTTAAGCGCCATTACTCGCTCTCTGAAACGAGAAAAAAGCAGAGTGACCCCTTCCCCATGTACATCTAATAAAATATTTATCTATATCCCAAAGGTAATGCATCTGATAATTGTGACAACAACATGATTTAAATTAGAACGAACTCACCAAATTCATCAATTAGAGTGCGTCGTTCATTAGCTACAGAAACGGATTTCATTTTCTTCTGATCAGCCAAACTATTTTTCTTCAAAAGAAGCTGAGAAAATGCTGCATTCATCCGCTACCAACAGCATCTTCGGCAGGCATGTCAGGTTCCAAAAGGTTTCGGTGTAATTTCTCAGTGCTTTTACTTTAACGGTTTGTGTTTTCCTAGCCCGCGATCTTCGGTAAATATTTAAACCCATAAAAACAAAAACAAGGAAAAAAATATCCGGAGTGAAAAAAATACTGCAGGAAATGCTAACACGTCGCGCGCATTCAGACTATTGCGATCCTTTGCACTGTCCTTCAGACTTTTCATGCATAAACACTTGAATTTTCATACAAATTATTTCCACACATTCACGCAGATACACGTATGTTTTCAACGCAAATGCAATTTTCGACATCACAACTTCTACAACAATAACCACTTCACTTAAATTCCCTTCCCACTTCACTCTTCATTCACTTCTAATCAACATATTCCATTGACCGAATCCTCCGCAAAACATTTCATCCCTTGCTGGCCACTTCCTAGAATCTTCTCACAGCATTTCCGGCAGAATTACTTCATCAAACCGCTTTCCCGGCGTGATCTGAAGGCACCAAACCAGCCGCATCACCACCTTATCGGTCGAATGTAAAAGTCCGCGGACTTTGGATTATTTTTTTTTCGTCCCACTGGTAACATCACGATAGAAAATTAATAATTGAAAAAAAGGCAGTTGCAAAAAAAAACTATCCGCCGAATTGATCCATAATGATCGAAGAAATCTTAGAATGAACTCCTGAAGAAAACTGGGGGAAGGAAATCCTTGAGGAATCCCGGTAGAAATTCCTGTAGAAATTTCAGATAGATCACTCAAATATATCCCAGAATGGATACCTTAAGAAATCCTAGAAGAAACCTCTAGGGGAATCTCAGGAGGAACTCCTGGAGTTATCTAAGAAAGAAGTTCTAGGGGATTTCCAGAATTAAAGATTAAATGTGAGGGAGTTTCCTGCATTTTCGGTACTACCTTTACAGCAATACAAGTTCTTTTTATACTAAAACCAATCGCTTTGACTTAACTGCATTCTCGAATTTCGTCACCATATCCTGCGGGTCAATCGATCGCTGAATCGGTTTATCTTTCCGGGTGTAGTCCAAATCGTCACCGACGAAAACGTCTGAGACTAACCCGATCGCAACCACGTTGGTCAACTCCGACAATCTGTTGGCATATTCCTTCTCTACCGTATCACTGCATCCATTTCGGCACCCTTTTCGATTGCTTCGTCCAGGTATTTCCGAACGTGAGATGCTCCACGTTCGCAGGTTCGTTTTGATTCACAGGTTATTTTGGTTCACTGAGTTGAACCACAATACTCCAAATAGGACCTAGCGAGGGGAATAATCTTTCTCAGGAGTGTCTTTTCCCGGTGTTGTCAGAATAGTCGCAGCGAAGTGGGTCCCTTCTCATTGAGGTAGAGGCTGATGGTGGAATTCAGGGGACAATAGAGACCCGACTGGATTCAAATTGAAGTTTTGGTGGCGTTCTTACTCTGCTTTTGAAACATTATCCATAACGCAGCAGAACTCGCTTCTGGCCACTGTTGAGGGCGGACCATGTCAGCGACGGCATTTTCAGTCGAGGCAGGAGCGATTCGCATGATTGCATACCCTTTTCAAGAAAAAGGTATCAATTTTCAATATTTATTATTCATGACGATCCTACCGCAAGCTGAAAATGAGGGAGAATAAATAATTAGAATGATTATATTGATTAAATGATAATAAATTACAAAATTGGTACCTGGTGTGCGGTTCTGCCTGGATCGTCCGTCGTGATGGTTTGTTTTTGTTGATGATCCGTGCCAACGTCAAAACTGCCAGCATCGTGAAGCCTACACTCCAAAACGAATTTGCCACATAATCGGTAAACAACACTAGCGCCCCTGGCGGTGGCTGCACCCCGTCTAGTCCCAGCCCAGCACGGAGGAAGTTAGGCGTTCGACACTGTTAGGCATTTGTTAGATATGTTGCTCATCGAAAATTTCTGGAGAGCATAAATCATAACCCCGAAATTATGCTCAGTGTTCGATTCTTTCGCGCATTGTTGACAGTTGCCTGAACGGCAGTTAAAAAAATAACTTTGTTGATTGCGGCAGCGTTCGTCGGTCGGGAAAATGATAAAAATTGCGCGTTTCAATTAGTTAAAACCGTAACAACCTGGTAAGAAGCATTTCAGTCGTTCCGTCGTCCGACCCATCAGCTCCTCGCCGCTGCTACTGGCCAATAAGTCCGGTTCGTTCTCGTCGTACCGTTGCCGGAACCAGTCATCTGCAAAACAGTGTCCGATTCCGTTAAGGTGAATATATAACGAAGCCACTCCTCGAATTTTCATGAGCACAAATCTGAAGAACCAAATGTCTCACCACGCTGAAAAGTTGATCGATTGGTCACCCGCTGGTGGTGACCAATCGATCAACTTTTCAGCACAATCCATCAATTGGTTCTTCAGATTTGTGCTCTTGAAAATTCGAGGGGTGGCTTCGTTATATATTCACCTTAAGTTTGGCCTCATCGTGTCGGTGAGTCATTTTCATTTTAATTTGATTTATTTTTCATTTAATTTTTATTTAATTTTAAATAAATTTTAATCAAATTTTAATAAAATTTTAATTAAATTTTGTTGAAATTTTAACAAAATTTTAATAAAATTTTAATAAAACTTTAATAAAATTTAAAGAAAATTTAAATAAAATTTTAATTAATTTTCAATTAAATTTTAATTAAATTTTCATTTTTTTTAAATTTTAATAAAATTTTAATAAAACTTTAATAAATTTATAATAAAATTGTAATAAAATTTAAATAAAATTTTAACAAAATTTTAATAAAACTTTAATAAAATTCTAATAAAATTTTTATAAAATTTTAATAAAATTTAAAAAAAAAAAATTGAATAAAATTTTAATAAAATTTCAATAAAATTTAAAAAAAATTTGAATAAAATTTTAATTTAATTTGAATTCAATTTTAATCTAATTTTAATTAAATTTTAATTAAATTTTAAATAAATGTTAATTAAATTTTAATTAAATTTCAATTAAAATTTTAATTAAATTTTAATTTAATTTTAATTCAATTTTGTTTTGATTTTATTTAATTTTAATTTAATTTTAATTTAATTTTAATTTAATTTTAATTTAATTTTAATTTAATTTTAATTTAATTTTAATTTAATTTTAATTTAATTTTAATTTAATTTTAATTTAATTTTAATTCAATTTTAATTTAATTTTAATTTAATTTTAATTTAATTTTAATTTAATTTTAATTTAATTTTAATTTAATTTTAATTTAATTTTAATTTAATTTTAATTTAATTTTAATTTAATTTTAATTTAATTTTAATTTAATTTTAATTTAATTTTAATTTAATTTTAATTTAATTTTAATTTAATTTTAATTTAATTTTAATTTAATTTTAATTCAATTTTAATTTAATTTTAATTTAATTTTAATTTAATTTTAATTTAATTTTAATTTAATTTTAATTTAATTTTAATTTAATTTTAATTTAATTTTAATTTAATTTTAATTTAATTTTAATTTAATTTTAATTTAATTTTAATTTAATTTTAATTTAATTTTAATTTAATTTTAATTTAATTTTAATTTAATTTTAATTTAATTTTAATTTAATTTTAATTTAATTTTAATTTAATTTTAATTTAATTTTAATTTAATTTTAATTTAATTTTAATTTAATTTTAATTTAATTTTAATTTAATTTTAATTTAATTTTAATTTAATTTTAATTTAATTTTCATTTAATTTTCATTTAATTTTAATTTAATTTTAATTTAATTTTAATTTAATTTTAATTAAATTTTAATTTAATTTTAATTTAATTTTAATTTAATTTTAATTTAATTTTAGTTTAATTTTAATTTAATTTTAATTTAATTTTAATTTAATTTTAATTTAATTTTAATTTAATTTTAATTTAATTTTAATTTAATTTTAATTTAATTTTAATTTAATTTTAATTTAATTTTAATTTAATTTTAATTTAATTTTAATTTAATTTTAATTTAATTTTAATTTAATTTTAATTTAATTTTAATTTAATTTTAATTTAATTTTAATTTAATTTTAATTTAATTTTAATTTAATTTTAATTTAATTTTAATTTAATTTTAATTTAATTTTAATTTAATTTTAATTTAATTTTAATTTAATTTTAATTTAATTTTAATTTAATTTTAATTTAATTTTAATTTAATTTTAATTTAATTTTAATTTAATTTTAATTTAATTTTAATTTAATTTTAATTTAATTTTAATTTAATTTTAATTTAATTTTAATTTAATTTTAATTTAATTTTAATTTAATTTTAATTTAATTTTAATTTAATTTTAATTTAATTTTAATTTAATTTTAATTTAATTTTAATTTAATTTTAATTTAATTTTAATTTAATTTTAATTTAATTTTAATTTAATTTTAATTTAATTTTAATTTAATTTTAATTTAATTTTAATTTAATTTTAATTTAATTTTAATTTAATTTTAATTTAATTTTAATTTAATTTTAATTTAATTTTAATTTAATTTTAATTTAATTTTAATTTAATTTTAATTTAATTTTAATTTAATTTTAATTTAATTTTAATTTAATTTTAATTTAATTTTAATTTAATTTTAATTTAATTTTAATTTAATTTTAATTTAATTTTAATTTAATTTTAATTTAATTTTAATTTAATTTTAATTTAATTTTAATTTGATTTTAATTTAATTTTAATTTAATTTTAATTTAATTTTAATTTAATTTTAATTTAATTTTAATTTAATTTTAATTTAATTTTAATTTAATTTTAATTTAATTTTAATTTAATTTTAATTTAATTTTAATTTAATTTTAATTTAATTTTAATTTAATTTTAATTTAATTTTAATTTAATTTTAATTTAATTTTAATTTAATTTTAATTTAATTTTAATTTAATTTTAATTTAATTTTAATTTAATTTTAATTTAATTTTAATTTAATTTTAATTTAATTTTAATTTAATTTTAATTTAATTTTAATTTAATTTTAATTTAATTTTAATTTAATTTTAATTTAATTTTAATTTAATTTTAATTTAATTTTAATTTAATTTTAATTTAATTTTAATTTAATTTTAATTTAATTTTAATTTAATTTTAATTTAATTTTAATTTAATTTTAATTTAATTTTAATTTAATTTTAATTTAATTTTAATTTAATTTTAATTTAATTTTAATTTAATTTTAATTTAATTTTAATTTAATTTTAATTTAATTTTAATTTAATTTTAATTTAATTTTAATTTAATTTTAATTTAATTTTAATTTAATTTTAATTTAATTTTAATTTAATTTTAATTTAATTTTAATTTAATTTTAATTTAATTTTAATTTAATTTTAATTTAATTTTAATTTTAATTTAATTTTAATTTAATTTTAATTTAATTTTAATTTAATTTTAATTTAATTTTAATTTAATTTTAATTTAATTTTAATTTAATTTTAATTTAATTTTAATTTAATTTTAATTTAATTTTAATTTAATTTTAATTTAATTTTAAAATTAAATTTTAATTAAATTTTAATTAAATTTTAATTAAATTTTAATTAAATTTAAATTAAATTTTAATTAAATTTTAATTAAATTTTAATTAAATTTTAATTAAATTTTAATTTAATTTTAATTAAATTTTAATTTAATTTTAATTTAATTTTAATTTAATTTTAATTTAATTTTAATTTAATTTTAATTTAATTTTAATTTAATTTTAATTTAATTTTAATTTAATTTTAATTTAATTTTAATTTAATTTTAATTTAATTTTAATTTAATTTTAATTTAATTTTAATTTAATTTTAATTTAATTTTAATTTAATTTTAATTTAATTTTAATTTAATTTTAATTTAATTTTAATTTAATTTTAATTTAATTTTAATTTAATTTTAATTTAATTTTAATTTAATTTTAATTTAATTTTAATTTAATTTTAATTTAATTTTAATTTAATTTAAATTTAATTTAAATTTAATTTAAATTTAATTTAAATTTAATTTAAATTTAATTTTAATTTAATTTTAATTTAATTTAAATTTAATTTAAATTTAATTTTAATTTAATTTTAATTTAATTTTAATTTAATTTTAATTTAATTTTAATTTAATTTTAATTTAATTTTAATTTAATTTTAATTTAATTTTAATTTAATTTTAATTTAATTTTAATTTAATTTTAATTTAATTTTAATTTAATTTTAATTTAATTTTAATTTAATTTTAATTTAATTTTAATTTAATTTTAATTTAATTTTAATTTAATTTTAATTTAATTTTAATTTAATTTTAATTTAATTTTAATTTAATTTTAATTTAATTTTAATTTAATTTTAATTTAATTTTAATTTAATTTTAATTTAATTTTAATTTAATTTTAATTTAATTTTAATTTAATTTTAATTTAATTTTAATTTAATTTTAATTTAATTTTAATTTAATTTTAATTTAATTTTAATTTAATTTTAATTTAATTTTAATTTAATTTTAATTTAATTTTAATTTAATTTTAATTTAATTTTAATTTAATTTTAATTTAATTTTAATTTAATTTTAATTTAATTTTAATTTAATTTTAATTTAATTTTAATTTAATTTTAATTTAATTTTAATTTAATTTTAATTTAATTTTAATTTAATTTTAATTTAATTTTAATTTAATTTTAATTTAATTTTAATTTAATTTTAATTTAATTTTAATTCAATTTTAATTTAATTTTAATTTAATTTTAATTTAATTTTAATTCAATTTTAATTTAATTTTAATTTAATTTTAATTTAATTTTAATTTAATTTTAATTTAATTTTAATTTAATTTTAATTTAATTTTAATTTAATTTTAATTTAATTTTAATTTAATTTTAATTTAATTTTAATTTAATTTTAATTTAATTTTAATTTAATTTTAATTTAATTTTAATTTAATTTTAATTTAATTTTAATTTAATTTTAATTTAATTTTAATTTAATTTTAATTTAATTTTAATTTAATTTTAATTTAATTTTAATTTAATTTTAATTTAATTTTAATTTAATTTTAATTTAATTTTAATTTAATTTTAATTTAATTTTAATTTAATTTTAATTTAATTTTAATTTAATTTTAATTTAATTTTAATTTAATTTTAATTTAATTTTAATTTAATTTTAATTTAATTTTAATTTAATTTTAATTTAATTTTAATTTAATTTTAATTTAATTTTAATTTAATTTTAATTTAATTTTAATTTAATTTTAATTTAATTTTAATTTAATTTTAATTTAATTTTAATTTAATTTTAATTTCCCTGGCCAAGTTCGCAGGGGTTGACGGTATTAAAGTGAAGGAGTTTCATTTTGATTATTGTAATGTAGTGTTCTTTAGTGAAACATATCACCTTTATAACACTTTAATGCGCCTCCAACGGTTCATCACGAACCGGCTGCTGCAGATGGAGTATGGCTGATCATATGTATCAGACATGCTCGATAAACACGGAGGATCCGCCAGGGCTCAGTAGAGTCTATTCCCAAGCAATAGTTCCAAGTCGGTTGGATTTGAGAAGGTTTTGATGATGGTTACAAATCCTAATAAAAGTAATATAGGATTTGTGACAGGTTTTGGAACCTTTAACAGCCAGCTGACTTCAAAATGTTGTTTGGGCTCTATTTCCCACGTTTCTCGGTTGATTTTGATTAGTAATTTATTAATGTAATAGTCGCTTTGTCGATTTTTTACCATGTTAGTTATATTTTCTTTAAATAATGCAATTAAAATCAACCGACGAATTAATAGTGGGAAGGAGTTTTGCAGCACTTAATTGTGCTGATAGATTCGAAGCTAACGTGCGAACATTTAAACGCATTGTTAACAACAATGCGTTCGACGTGACATTTCGGACAAAAGCTGACTGCTTTTTATTAACTGAACAACGTTACTTTTGTATGACTAGGTTGACATTTCTAGGCCACGCATGAGAAAATGACATGGTTTATCGAGGTAGGACCGAAAGGACAGAACGAATTTGAATATTTTTCATAGTATTTGTAGGGGGATGAATACATAATAGTTGACAAGCAATTTTTGTTTTATTACAATCAACTGACCAACTTGGAGAGGCTTGCTTACATAACAACTGACAATAAAGAAACCTATTTTCCTTGACTTTCTACGCAATGGACATCCGACCAAACACACGTGTTTTCGTTAATCTCCTAGGCATTATTAAGACATGACGTATGTGCATGACGAAACAACTAGCAGGACACAGTTCCAGACGTCTCTTTTTAATAACGACATTCAGCATATTTCCAATAAAACTACACTTCAATAAAGCAAAGACTAAAGCTGCTATGATAGAACAGATCAGAATGACTTAATTGACCTATTGACTACATATTGGAGATCTACTTCGAATAACTGACAAACTGACAAGAACCTAACTAAATACATGGACCATACTACAAAAAAAAACAATTGACAAAAAGAAAAAGGGGAAACTTTTATTAAAACTATTTTTGTTCAACGCAGGCCAAAACAGTGTCGACTTGGGCCACGATATGCCTACGTACTTCTGTGTGTTGAAACAAAAATAGAGGCTCATAGAAGCAAACGTAGGGAAAGGGTGCGGTGTTAGAACATAAGCACAGTGTGCTACCGCCGTAATCACTATGAAAAAAAAAAAAAAAAATTTAATTTAATTTTAATTTAATTTTAATTTAATTTTAATTTAATTTTAATTTAATTTTAATTTAATTTTAATTTAATTTTAATTTAATTTTAATTTAATTTTAATTTAATTTTAATTTAATTTTAATTTAATTTTAATTTAATTTTAATTTAATTTTAATTTAATTTTAATTTAATTTTAATTTAATTTTAATTTAATTTTAATTTAATTTTAATTTAATTTTAATTTAATTTTAATTTAATTTTAATTTAATTTTAATTTAATTTTAATTTAATTTTAATTTAATTTTAATTTAATTTTAATTTAATTTTAATTTAATTTTAATTTAATTTTAATTTAATTTTAATTTAATTTTAATTTAATTTTAATTTAATTTTAATTTAATTTTAATTTAATTTTAATTTAATTTTAATTTAATTTTAATTTAATTTTAATTTAATTTTAATTTAATTTTAATTTAATTTTAATTTAATTTTACTCGTCAATCGCAAGCTTTTGCTTCGGACGGTCGCTTTTTTTACAATCCTTCGATTGCAACCAGTCGCCCCAGCAGTCCTACCGAAAAATCCAACAGTTGTTAACATATCCGTGAAAGAATGTTGCGGACCGATTGAGGGAGCCTTTCCCGAAAATCGTGGAACCTGCTATGCTCTGAAAGTTAGGAAACCGGAACAAGTATCAAAACTGAAAGCTTTGACAGAACTGTTCGATCATACCCCAGTAAGCATCGTTGAGCATCCCATTCACAACTACGTGAAGTGTGTAATTTTCAGTCACGAGGTGCAAGATCTGACGGAACCGGAAATACAAGACATTTTAACAGAGCAAGGCGTAACGTCGGTCAGGAGAATCACTCGGAAAGGTGATGGAAATACGAGGATCAACACATCGATGCTAATTCTCACCGTATCCGGTACATCGATTCCACAAACCGTCTATCTCGGCTTCATCCGTTCTGCGACAAGGCCGTATTACCCCGCTCCCATGCAGTGCTACAAATGCTGGGAGTTTGGTCACACAAAGCTGCGTTGCAAGAATACCGAAATTTGTGGCACCTGCGCTGGCACTCACGAAGTCTTTCAAGGAACAAGATGCCTCCTCATGGCTTACTGCGTCAAATGTAAGTCATCGGAACACCCCGCGTCAAGTAAAAAATGTCCACTTTATTTGACCGAAAACGAAATCGCCAAAATACGAGTGAACCTGAATATGACATACGAAGCAGCTAAGAAATTCCATCAGCAAAACCGAAGTGGGTCACAATCCGGGCAAACCGGAAACTCCAGTAACGCTCACAACAATGTGGAAATTCTTAAACGTTTGTCAGAAATGGAGGAACGGTTGAACAAGAAAGATGAGGAAATGGAACTGCAGAAGAACGAATGGGACAGGAAATTCCAGGACCAACAAGTTGTCGTGGACAAACTGCAGCATGATCTCAACATGTACAAAAATCTCTATCGAACTACGAAGAGCCAACTCAACGAAGTCACTCAGCGGTACAACGCTCTACTCAAGAAAACCGAAACAGACATCACGCCGACGGACCTCCCAGCTCCAAAGTCCCCAGAAGAATCAAGTGGCACAAGCAACACCGGCAGCCAAAACTTTCAACAACAGAAGCAGAAACCCCGTAAGAGTCGCAGTCGCAGTCGCAGTCGCAACCGTGGTTCCAGGGGTAAGGACAAGCCGAGAAGCAGATCGTCCAAACGGCTACGATCTCCGATCGATCCGACATCAAATCAACCCGTCAAGATGAGAACTACAGATCGCTATCTACCACTAGACATCCCCGACAATCCGTCGGGCGATGACCTGACAATGGAATCCTAGGTAGTTGTCAGCTCGTTACCTCGCTCGTCGTTTACTCAGCTCAAATTAGACCTCATATCTCCAACACGACTCAATGGCTAACTACACACCAAACGTTTTGACGAACAACACTGACAACGAGAACATATGTAATATGAATCAAGAGACGAATAATTCAGCTACACCATACGCAAACACTCTCTCTCGAACAATGTGGAACAACAACAACGGAAACAGGATGAAGCGGACGTTAGAAGCCCTGAGTAGTCGGGGCACCTCTGGTGCGGAAGTTATACCACCACCGGAACCAGTGGACAACCCTCGGCGCTCAGTGGATTCTCTCGTCTCCGGGACGCACAAGAGGTATCCACCTCGTTCCCCGGGTCTTTTCCTGCCCTTCCCTAAGGGTAGTCGGGGCCCCGTCTGTGCGGACGTCACTGCTTCACCGGATCTTACGGACAACCCTCGGCGACCCAGGGATGGCAGAAGAGGAACGGACAAGGGTGCTCGCACCTATTCCCCTGGATGGATAGGAAATACTAAACTAGGAATGCCTGCCGCTGCAAACATTAAAAACACCGAGAAACACGCAGAAATTCCGAACCGCAAACACAACGACTCTGCAACATCGCCAACCACCGTCACTAAACACGAGGTACAGCTAGAGCGAAACACCGCTCGTTCGGCCTTGCCTTCGAGTGCTTTAACCAACGCTGAAGAGTATGACAGGCTCCAACAATGTACCTACGGCCCGAACTGGTCTAACGTACCAAGTCACTCAATAAATGGCCACACGATCGCGCCACAACGCTTCTCAGCAGTGTCCACCGAATTCTCTTCGGAGATTAATAGATCCTTTCCATCAACGAGAACATCAACAACGATCGCTATCCAATGGAATATGAACGGATTTTGTAACAATTTGGCAGATCTTGAATTGCTTGTCAACACAAACTCCCCCTTCGTCCTTGCTATCCAAGAAACACACAAAACCAACGTAGAAATGATGAACCGATGCCTCCGAGGACAGTTCACATGGTTATCGAAGTTTGGTAATAATGTGTACCAATCGGTAGCACTCGGCATACATTCATCTGTACGCTTCTCACCGATTCGATTGGACTCCAATTTAGTGGCTACAGCTGCACGCATCGAGGAACCTTTCCCACTATCAGTGGTTAGCATCTACATACAATGTCACAATCTACCGGACTTGGAGACAGAACTTCGGGCCCTCCTTGGACAAATTGATGAACCTCGACTAATACTAGGTGATTTCAACAGCCACCATCCTCTTTGGGGCTCCTGCATCCCCGATGGTAGAGGTACAATCTGCGCAGAAATCGCTGAAGATTGTGACCTAGTCGTACTGAATGACGGAACTCCGACTTTTACGCGAGGTCGAACGGACACTGCGATCGATGTGTCATTGGCCAGTAGAGGAATTACCAATCGACTGCTGTGGTCCTGCCTTGAGGATCCCATGGGAAGCGATCACCGGCCCATACTCATTAGTGTAAATGATAAACCACCCGAGACATCTCGACGTCCTCGTTGGTGTTATGACCAAGTGGATTGGGCCGCATTCGAATTAGCCATAGAGGAAAATATGGATAACAAAAACCCATCTACTATCGGTCAGCTCACTACAACAATCTTAGATGCTGCTAAAAGTTCTATACCTAGGACGAGTGCTACTCCTGGGCGTAAAGCTCTACACTGGTGGTCTGCAGAAACTCGTTCTGCCGTCAAAGCGAGAAGAAAAGCAATGAGAGCGGTAAAGAGGCTTCCAGCTGATCACCCAGACAAAGATAGAATCATTTTGGAATACCGCTTAAAGAGAAACGAATGCCGGCAGATAATCAGAGACGCCAAATGCAGAAATTGGGAAGAGTTCATCGACGGAATCAACAGCAACCAGACTACTACGGAATTGTGGTCCAGAGTGAACTCTCTTTGTGGGAAGAGGAGAACCAAAGGAATAGGCATCCGTCATGACAACACAATCTCCAGGGACCCTACGGTGGTAACGAATAAGCTCGCGGAACACTTTGCTAGTCTCTCTTCAATCAGTGGCTACGATCATCATTTCATCAGACGAAACAATGCTTCATCAACATCTTTGGAAGCAGTGACCATTCCTCATGATACCTCCTCTCTGACGATAAATCAACCCTTCACCATGAAGGAACTTACTTTTGCCTTAGCTAGTGGTAAAGGTAAATCTGCCGGTCCCGATGATATTAGGTACCCCCTACTGAAGCACCTACCGCGAAGGGCAAAGCAGACTCTACTAAATCTACTGAACCAAAATTGGACCGATGACCTTTTCCCAAAACAATGGAGACATAGCCTGGTAACTCCTATACCAAAGAACGGTGCTTTTTCGACTGAACCAAAGGACTATCGACCTATTTCACTAACGAGCTGTGTCTGTAAAGTCTTCGAACGAATGGTCAACCGCAGGCTTACCGATTTCCTGCAAGACAAAAACTTGCTGGATCAACGACAGCACGCCTTCCGAAAAGGTTTCGGAACAGGAACCTACTTTGCCTCCCTCGGTCAAGTTCTAGATGACGCTCTCCGAACCGATCAGCACGTAGACATAGCAGCTTTGGACATTTCCAAAGCATACAACAGAACCTGGACACCATTTGTCCTGAAACAATTGTCTGCATGGGGCCTAGCCGGGCACATTCTCCATTTTATAAGAAATTTTCTTCTGGACAGGACCTTTCAGGTCTTCATCGGGAGTCACAGGTTGACTATGGAAGAGACCGGAGTTCCCCAGGGCTCCGTTCTCGCAGTGACACTGTTTCTAGTGGCTATGAACGGAGTATTCGAGGCGCTCCCCAAAGACATATACATCTTCGTTTATGCTGACGATATTGTTATCGTTGTTGTCGGACATAAGCCAGTTCTACTTCGAAGAAAACTCCAAGCATCAGTCACGGCCGTCAGCAAATGGGCCAAATCGGTAGGATTTGAACTATCTGCAACTAAAAGTACCGTCATAGACTAATTTCAAGACCTCGATGTACCAAAGAAAACGATCAAATTTTCGGTGACCAGTCCGGTACCCAATAAATATTCATAACCGTGTATTTTTTTCCGTGTAAATTGCCTTTTGTGTAAATTTTATTTAGCGTGTTACACTGATCTGACAGCTCTGACAGTAAGGGACTAAACATAAATTACGCAAAGTGAGTACCGAGGATTGTTCACAATCTGCGAACTTGACTGCGGAAAAATTTGCGACCATGACGCCGCTGGTACCGTCACACACATCTGCAATAACCGGCACCGAGCGGATTTAAAACCCATAAAAATTGAAAACAAGGTTGTGCCTTACAAGATCTATTGCCGCATTCTCGGTGTCCATTTAGATCGTCATCTCAAGTTTCAAAAACATTTCAACATGACCAAAAAAGAATGTGAATCCAGGGTCCGTCTACTACGATCAATAACGAGTCGTCACAACCACAATAACCGTGAAACTGCGTTGCGGATATCATCCGCGATCGTAACTAGCAAACTTCTATACGGGATAGAGCTAACTTGTCGGTCATCCGAAGAAATGCTACAGATATTAGGGCCAGTATACAATCGCTGTGTAAGAATAGCCTCCGGTTTACTTCCATCCACCCCGGCGTCGTCTGCATGTGTCGAAGCTGGAGTATTGCCATTCTACTACGTTATCGCCACTGCCATATGCACAAGAGCATTGAGCTTTCTTGAAAGGACGTATGGAGATGTAGAGGGAGTGTTTCTCCTTGGGGAGGCTAACAAACTCCTTCAGGAAATAGCCCATCAGGAACTCCCCCCGGTAGCGGAATTGGACCGGATTGGAGACCAAAGGTGGGACTCGCCTAAACCAAAAGTCAACTGGGTCTTCCAACGGCACTACAAAGTCGGTGAAAGTTCGGCTGGAGTCCTAAGTACCTTCAACCGTGTGAAAGCGACAACATTAGCCGGATATGATATAATCTATACCGATGGATCAAAGGCTGATGATAGAGTTGGTGTTGGGGTGTCAGGAATGGAACGAGACTTTCATAAACGACTGCCAGACATGTGTTCAGTTTTCTCCGCTGAGGCTGCAGCCATTCACCTAGCGGTCACAAATGCAACGGCAACTCATACAGCGATACTATCTGACTCTGCAAGTGTTCTCAAAGCCATGGGTACAAGCAATTCGTGCGGCAATGAATCCTGGTATCCTCTTCGTTTGGATTCCTGGCCACTGCGGCATATCCGGCAACGAAAGTGCTGATCGGCTTGCGGCCTCAGGTCGTAACTCACAGCAACTCACAAGACAAGTCCCCTCCCAAGACGCGAAAACTTGGGTCAAAAATATAATTATGGAAGCATGGGGAGCAACATGGCAACAAGAACGTCATCTCTTTCTTTGCAAGGTGAAGGGCGAGACGAAGAAATGGATCGACCGAACCAACTGGAGAGATCAACGAATCCTATCAAGACTGCGAACTGGTCACACACGTATTAGTCATATGCCGTCTGGACGATATCATCATGTTATCTGTGATGTATGTGGAATTCGACAGACCATTGAACACATACTTGCAGTTTGTCCTCAATACCAATCCTACAGAACTACATACGGACTAGACACTGGAATTAGAGACATCCTTGCAAACGACCCATCCGCAGAAGCAGCCCTGTTACTTTTCTTAAAAGATTCGAAACTCTACGAGCAAATTTAGCTAATAACTACTTAAAGTTGAAGACACAAGCCACGACTATAGGACTACGACAATGATTTACAGAACAACAACAGCCCTTAACCAATGATGAAAAACGCACGTATGAAGGACATGATTCGCTACCAATATTTGTAACAAAATAATATCAAACTCTGTAATTATTTAACTCTGTAACTATGTTAAATGCTTTGCCAAGGTGGCCCTCTATTGCGCCTCTATAATCAAAGAGACGAACCAGCCCCAGGCTGAAAGTCTCTATAATAAAGACAAAAAAAAAAAAAAAATAATTTTAATTTAATTTTAATTTAATTTTAATTTAATTTTAATTTAATTTTAATTTAATTTTAATTTAATTTTAATTTAATTTTAATTTAATTTTAATTTAATTTTAATTTAATTTTAATTTAATTTTAATTTAATTTTAATTTAATTTTAATTTAATTTTAATTTAATTTTAATTTAATTTTAATTTAATTTTAATTTAATTTTAATTTAATTTTAATTTAATTTTAATTTAATTTTAATTTAATTTTAATTTAATTTTAATTTAATTTTAATTTAATTTTAATTTAATTTTAATTTAATTTTAATTTAATTTTAATTTAATTTTAATTTAATTTTAATTTAATTTTAATTTAATTTTAATTTAATTTTAATTTAATTTTAATTTAATTTTAATTTAATTTTAATTTAATTTTAATTTAATTTTAATTTAATTTTAATTTAATTTTAATTTAATTTTAATTTAATTTTAATTTAATTTTAATTTAATTTTAATTTAATTTTAATTTAATTTTAATTTAATTTTAATTTAATTTTAATTTAATTTTAATTTAATTTTAATTTAATTTTAATTTAATTTTAATTTAATTTTAATTTAATTTTAATTTAATTTTAATTTAATTTTAATTTAATTTTAATTTAATTTTAATTTAATTTTAATTTAATTTTAATTTAATTTTAATTTAATTTTAATTTAATTTTAATTTAATTTTAATTTAATTTTAATTTAATTTTAATTTAATTTTAATTTAATTTTAATTTAATTTTAATTTAATTTTAATTTAATTTTAATTTAATTTTAATTTAATTTTAATTTAATTTTAATTTAATTTTAATTTAATTTTAATTTAATTTTAATTTAATTTTAATTTAATTTTAATTTAATTTTAATTTAATTTTAATTTAATTTTAATTTAATTTTAATTTAATTTTAATTTAATTTTAATTTAATTTTAATTTAATTTTAATTTAATTTTAATTTAATTTTAATTTAATTTTAATTTAATTTTAATTTAATTTTAATTTAATTTTAATTTAATTTTAATTTAATTTTAATTTAATTTTAATTTAATTTTAATTTAATTTTAATTTAATTTTAATTTAATTTTAATTTAATTTTAATTTAATTTTAATTTAATTTTAATTTAATTTTAATTTAATTTTAATTTAATTTTAATTTAATTTTAATTTAATTTTAATTTAATTTTAATTTAATTTTAATTTAATTTTAATTTAATTTTAATTTAATTTTAATTTAATTTTAATTTAATTTTAATTTAATTTTAATTTAATTTTAATTTAATTTTAATTTAATTTTAATTTAATTTTAATTTAATTTTAATTTAATTTTAATTTAATTTTAATTTAATTTTAATTTAATTTTAATTTAATTTTAATTTAATTTTAATTTAATTTTAATTTAATTTTAATTTAATTTTAATTTAATTTTAATTTAATTTTAATTTAATTTTAATTTAATTTTAATTTAATTTTAATTTAATTTTAATTTAATTTTAATTTAATTTTAATTCAATTTTAATTTAATTTTAATTTAATTTTAATTTAA
Organism: Aedes albopictus; assembly: GCF_035046485.1. Lineage (NCBI taxonomy): Eukaryota > Metazoa > Arthropoda > Insecta > Diptera > Culicidae > Aedes > Aedes albopictus. The sequence continues at coordinate 172,583,296 of NC_085136.1, forward strand.
TTTTAATTTAATTTTAATTTAATTTTAATTTAATTTTAATTTAATTTTAATTTAATTTTAATTTAATTTTAATTTAATTTTAATTTAATTTTAATTTAATTTTAATTTAATTTTAATTTAATTTTAATTTAATTTTAATTTAATTTTAATTTAATTTTAATTTAATTTTAATTTAATTTTAATTTAATTTTAATTTAATTTTAATTTAATTTTAATTTAATTTTAATTTAATTTTAATTTAATTTTAATTTAATTTTAATTTAATTTTAATTTAATTTTAATTTAATTTTAATTTAATTTTAATTTAATTTTAATTTAATTTTAATTTAATTTTAATTTAATTTTAATTTAATTTTAATTTAATTTTAATTTAATTTTAATTTAATTTTAATTTAATTTTAATTTAATTTTAATTTAATTTTAATTTAATTTAAATTAATTTTAATTTAATTTTAATTTAATTTTAATTTAATTTTAATTTAATTTTAATTTAATTTTAATTTAATTTTAATTTAATTTTAATTTAATTTTAATTTAATTTTAATTTAATTTTAATTTAATTTTAATTTAATTTTAATTTAATTTTAATTTAATTTTAATTTAATTTTAATTTAATTTTAATTTAATTTTAATTTAATTTTAATTTAATTTTAATTTAATTTTAATTTAATTTTAATTTAATTTTAATTTAATTTTAATTTAATTTTAATTTAATTTTAATTTAATTTTAATTTAATTTTAATTTATTATGCCTTTCAAGAAAAATCAGAATATGGCGATTATCTGCCTCTGGCTTCTGATATTAGCGCGACAGTCACTAATCATAACAGCGTCACCAGATTTAAAAGTATATAATTCCACTATATGGAGTTTGACAGCAAGAACACTCATTCCACTGAGCTACTCTTGCCGTTCGTCACAAACACATTCAAAAACATCTGTCACTTCGCGAAACCCACGTGCTTTTGTTTTTGGCGGGATCAGTTTTTCTTTTGTTTTGCCTTGCGACTGTCATGCGGCGATATGCCTTGCGAGCGTACGACCGCCGCAGGACTCTAATAAAAGATAAGCGCGACAATAATTTTAATTTAATTTTAATTTAATTTTAATTTAATTTTAATTTAATTTTAATTTAATTTTAATTTAAATTTAATTTAATTTTAATTTAATTTTAATTTAATTTTAATTTAATTTTAATTTAATTTTAATTTAATTTTAATTTAATTTTAATTTAATTTTAATTTAATTTTAATTTAATTTTAATTTAATTTTAATTTAATTTTAATTTAATTTTAATTTAATTTTAATTTAATTTTAATTTAATTTTAATTTAATTTTAATTTAATTTTAATTTAATTTTAATTTAATTTTAATTTAATTTTAATTTAATTTTAATTTAATTTTAATATACTTTTAATTTAAGTTTAAATTAAAGTTAAAATTGAAATTAAAGTTAAAATTAAAATTGAAATTGAACAGGCTCCGAGTTTTTTTCTTATTGAATTTGTTTCGTCCAGCTTTCATTCGAAGCAAGAGGTGGCAAGAGTACGGTTGTAGTAGTGAACGTCGACAAAAGTTCACTACTACAATCATACTTCTTGCTCGGATGACAGCTGGAATGAAAACAAGCAGCATAAAATTTATGCCTAACATTTGTCTATGAGCCCATAGTAAAACATGTCTAACGTTAGTCTAATGTTAGACTAACAAACATGTTTCGAATTTGCAACATGTCTAACAAAAGTGTGTCATATCTGTCTAATTTTAGACTAACATTAGCCAAAAGTGAGACAAAAAGTTAGCCTAACATGCTGGCCAGTTAGTCTCACATTAGGCTAATGTTAGGCTAACCCTCCGTACTGGGGTACTTCGCGAAACACTTTTTTCAGCGCGTTTGTTCGCCGGTGTTCCCTCCCGGTTATTCTCCCTGGTTCAAAGTTTGATGTCTTACCCTACTGCAGTTTTGCTCAATCTGGGTCACTTTGACGCCAATCTGGGTAGCTGGGGTTAGGCGTGTACTGCGGGTGATTGCGTTTGCGGTACAGCCCTTTTGTTTTGCGACTCCTGACATTTTGCAGTTTTTCTTTGGCGTTGATCGGTGATGATCGTGATGATGTGTAAATGAACAAAAAATATATTTGTGATTCTCAATAAAAATACTTCATGAAATTGTGAATTTGATAGCAAAAATTCTGGTGTTTGTGATTGACGACTAGAAGAATGAATTATAATGCGAGTAGCGGTACCCGTCACCGTAAGTTTGAAGGTTGTAAAAACATTTTTTTTCGTGTGGTGCATCTTTTATTTCGCTAGCTCGCTAATCATTCAAATAATGCTAAAATTTGATACTGACATCCGACTTATAAATAAAATGTGTTTCAATTTCTAATAAATAACATTATGCATATATAAATACTACAATACTACATACTGCGTTTACTTGATATTTAATTGTGTATTATTTGTTTTGCGTTGTCTTTCGGACTGCTAGGACCACTGACCTTAGCAAAAGTTGTATTAATGGTCCACTGCACGAATTTATTCTGGCCTGCTCTCACACGAAATTTGACGTTTGAGAGGTGCCGACACCGCTCAAACGTCAAATTTCGTGTGAGAGTAAGCAGGCCAGAATAAATTCGTGCAGTGGACCATAGTCTATTTTACGAAACGACAACAGTGTTGATTGTAATTGTTTTATTTATTCATAACGATAACCTATTGGATGTACCATATATAAGGTCAAGGAAATTGCAGTTTGGATGTTAAACATTGTGACAGTTGATATTTGTAATTTTTTTGTAATTTGTAATTTGTAAGTTTATTTCTACGATAGCCTGTCAGTGTACAAACTTTAAATCAGGTCAAGGAATCGATATTGATATTGATATTAACACTCACGGGCTCGGGCGCAACCTCCTGTCAAATTTTCATTCTTGAAATGAGCGATCAGCTGATCCGAAACGTCTCGTAAAATGGCTCATAACTAACAGGCTACCGTTTTAAAAAAAAATTACAATTAGGGTGGGGCGGGGCAAGATGGGTCGCATAAGGATGGATCACCATAACTTTGTAAATACAAATCGTATTGGTTTGTATTCGTCCGGTACTCTTTAATACACTAGTTAGCTATGCTAAAAGTCGATAAAAAGTTCATTAAATACAAAAGATGATGTAAACGAGCAGTTTTGAAAAGTGATCGATTTTGCACCGTGAAAAAAGTGCGGGGCAAGATGGGTCACCTTTTAAGTAATCACATTTTCTCAACGAAAAACGTCAAAATATATGATTTGTTCCGCATTCATATACGCTCCATTGAGTAAACAAGAGCTACTAGTAAACATTTTATAGATTTATTTGGAACTAGCTGTCCCGGCAAACTTTGTCTTGCCGTCTTGTGGTGGTTTGACAACTGTTGAGCTCAAAATAGCACCGCACTCTAGATTGATTTTATTTTGGCCGTGTTGGTTTCCTTCCTAGCTAATGGAAAATCAGTACTTTATCAATGTTGTTACTTTTCTAGTTGATTTTCGTAACTTTCTGTACATTTAAACACAGCCACCACGAATACGAACTGAACCGTGCAAGAGTTATTCTGATCGGTTCACCCGTTCTTGAGTTTTGTTGCCTCAAAGGAACTTCAAACTCATTTTTATATATTTGGAATATAAAAAACTTTACGATTTGAGTGGTCCTAAGGCGACTTGAAAATCGATGTTTTCACTAAAAAAAATATCATAATTTTATGTTATAATTTTGAGTGTTCATTCCGCTTGGTGGGGGCTGGCTCACCAAAACTTCCGGTCCGCTTTAGTGCTTTATGCATCATTGTGGCCAGGTGTTGTTCTAGTTTTTCCAGCTGTATTGTAAAGCATGAGCGGTGATCCTTGGCATTCTTGTGTAAATTGGGGTACTCGGAATGTTGATCGATCACCGATTATTGCTGGCAGATGCAGTGGAAAGTTTGTCTTAATACGTATCAATCGTCTCTGACAAACGAGAAAAACTGACCTCACTGATTACCTGTCTCTGAGCCAAATTTGGTATAGAGTCTTCAGTCTCCGATTAATCGCTTCATGTTTGATAGAGGCTTTTAATTCAATGGGTTACATAGCCGCTATCCGAATGAAGAGAGTAATGTTCCGCGTAATATATCACAAATCAAAAGAGGTGCGGTACATTACGTGGAGCGGATGTACTGAATTGGGTACCAGACCAAGTCCCTGCTGGGTGGCACGAAATAGGTGAGCCATAGACAATAGAATCGTCAATGTCGTAGGGCATAGTATGTGACTATTGTCGAAACAACACTATTTTTGGTCATTGTCCAACCAAAATCATAAGCGGCGTCTACTTACTCTAAGCGCATAACTATGTTAGGGTCAAGATTAGGATGAAATCATTGGTAAAATATAATAACACTTTTTAGTTTGTGTAGTTAGTTGAACTAGAGTTAACTTTTTATTGAGACATTTTCTGTAGGTTTATTATGGATTACAATACATTAGCTGTCCTTTAACTGAATTATTTTATAACAGTAAACAACTTTATTCCTTCTTGATAAAAGATGTATTAACAAAAGCATTTCAATGTGGACAAAGAATTGCCAAACTATACATCTGATCAGATATTTTTCCGGTATTAAATTGGGGGTGGAGAGTTAAACACTTACGGAAAATAGTTTTTAAATGTCAGACAAACATCACATGAACACAGCCAGTGTTGCAAAAATTCAATTCATTCATTTGAACACTAACCAACCAATCTGTTCAATCATTTTTCCTTCTAGTTATGTTCAAAACGATTTCATTCAATCAGAGCACCTATCAAATGAGAAGCGAATCCTTGTCAATTGAATAAACTGTCACTCGAATGAGTAGCTTAACTGGAAACACGAAAAACCCCGAAAAATTCCGCCACACTGAAAAAATGTCGAATGTCGGGTCAAAGTTGGGTCAATTTTTATCGAATGTTGGGCCACTGTTGGACCAACATCGATCAACTATTGGGTCTAAGTTGGGTTTGGTGGCCAAAATAAAAATAGGTGAATGATAGGTTGATGTCGGGTTTGACGTCATCAACGATGGTAAAAGCTTTGAACCTACAACACCACACATTTATGCTTCCTAGCTGGGGCTCAATTGAATGATATGTACCTTGACTGAGGCTGGAGCTGATGTCAATTGAATGATCAGAGGCTATTCAATTGATATTCCGATAGTAAATGGAAAAATGAGTGGATACCATTCTCAATTTCAGCTTTAAATGTAGGTTGATACTGACACTTCGCACCACTGAACACAGCTACCAATGAACCAAACCTTCTCTACTGTCTTCTCATTTTGCCGCTTCCTATCCTCAATTGAACTTATCTGACACTAGTTAGGACTGTCTGTGGAAGATCCGGGTTTCTAATTCTGTGTAGGACTTGTTAAAACGGGATGCCTGATATGTACTGCGGACAAATGGTCTGGAAGCACTGAGCAATCACAATTACTGTCGTACTAATCATATGAAATGCATGCTTTTCTACTTACATCCCGAACGTCGCCAACCGGCAAAGAGGACATGACGAAAAAACGCGAGCTGGCCCTAACAAAAACTAGAAATGCGATGAAAATGGTCACCGATGCAACGATATGGAAACAAAATAGATGAGAAATTATCGACCAAATCAAAATCTATGAACATATCGCTAATGTTCTTTATCATTCTTTCTTTTTCTCGTTTCAGCAACAAAATCGAAACCTCTCTACTATCTCTTCATTTTCTGCCTATTCCCATCCTATTCCCACATCTTCTTATATCCTCTACCCCATCTATTTAATGTATCTGACACTTGTTGGGACTGGTAACGCCAGCGCCTGCCTGTGGAAGATCCCGGTGTGCTAATTCGGTGTAGGACATGTTAACGGGGGAGGCTTAGTAGGTCCACATCTGCCCACAAGCAGATGGGCTGACAGTTGTCGGCCTGGGTGTGGACTGAGCAATTACAATTACAAAATTACAATTACAATTTTGAGTGTTCATTCCGCTTGATTGAAGTCATTTATGAGATAGTCTTGTAATAAAAAATAAATAACTTTTGAATGCTCCAAAAATACGCTCAAAATTGAAGGTGACCCATCTTGCCCCGCGGCCGTTTATATGGAGATTATATGGAATGTATCGCATTCGCATAAGAAAAATGGCTAAAAGCCATTTTATTTTTTTTTTTTCCAATGAGAGTGAATAATTTTTCAATCAATGTCCCAAACTTTTGTATATTCATGCTGGACATCTAACAAAATTATTAATATTTAACAAAACATGAGTAATGCGCCCAAAAATGGCACTGACCCATCTTGCCCCGCGACCCATCTTGCCCCGTCCCACCCTACCTACAAAAAATCCGTGATCACGTCTTCCCTCGGATAGGAAGTAAAGCCGTAGGTCCCGGCCCATGTGTTGATGGGTTCGATATGTATGGTCCACACCTGTTGGCTGTCTCCCTGGGCGTCGGAATTTAAGGCTTAGCTCCTAGACCCAGCCGACGTAAAACACAACTTGCGCCAAATGGTGCTAGTTGGCCAAAAGAAAAAGAACCAGTTCACCAGTTGAATTATGTTTACAATAGTGGGTTGAACTAACAAGCCCCTGATTTTCTGCCATAGTTCCAATCAAACAGAAAACCTGTCAAAACGATAAGGTTTCGCACTTCGGTATACCCAAGACACTTTAGGTTGAATATTTTTCCTTGACCCGATGTAAAGCTAATAGGCTATCGTATTGCTAATAAATTACAATTACAATTGTCGATGTTGCTGCATCCTACTCTTAGCCAGGCATTAAAAATGCTCGGTTCACGAGCAAAATAAACCAATTTCATGCTTAACTTGATGCTCAACAGAAAGATATAGGCCGTGAATGTCCAGCCTCATTGAACTTTACCCTTACCTATAAACATCTGTTAGTAGGGTATGAGCCTCTGCACGAATTTGCCCTGTCCTGCTCACTCCCACAGAACATTTGAAAACAGCGCGCACAGTAAAAGTCAAATTTGACTTTTACTGTGCGCGCTGTTTTTAAATTTTCTGTGGGAGTGAGCAGTACGCCAGATTCGTGCAGAGGCTCATTATCGGCAGGTTTATTCTTTTCGTCATGAGGGTTTTTTTTTTTGCTGAAATTTGGACGTACCTACGTGGATTTAAACTCTGAGTTCAACCGCTTTCAATAAAAAAAATCCCGTGAAGTAACTTTTGAGATTTTGAGAATAAGGACGAGCTACGTGGTATTTCATGTAGATCGGACGTGAAAATGAACCCGGGAGCGGTCGCGTCGTGTACTGAGTACACGCACCATGAAAAATGCACGCTTGTGGTACACCGCGTGAGCGCGGCATCGCTGCAGGTAGTCGCCGACTGCTAGAGGGTTAATTGAAGAGAAAACGTTAGCTTGTAGTTGTTTTTCAATGATAGATTTGAATGTTGAATATAGTTTTTAATATTTACCAATATCTGTAATTGATTTCAGCTTCCGGGGGAGGGCCGAAAAAGCCGAAACGTGTGAGTGACATCAACGCAATGGGCGCTCCAGCTGCATCCGCCCCGCAGTTCAGTGCATTCGAACAAAGCGCACCACCAATGACGAACAACACTGCATATGGTGTACCAACATCTGCACCCAATGCTTATGGGCCAGGCTTCAATCAATATAGCAACTTTGCTAATGTACCACAACCGCAACCAAACATGCCAATGAATCCGCCTGGACCAACACAGCAACCAGGTGCCAGTTTCCCACCTCAATTTTCCGTTTTTCAACAACCGATTGTGCAAGATATGGCACTACAATATGGACAAAAGTTGGCTGACCAGGGAAAGGAAATTGTACACACTCATTTCGAAAAGTACATCCCAGTGACAAAATTGAAATATTATTTCGCTGTAGATAACCGATACGTGATGAATAAGTTACGATTGATTTTCTTTCCCTTCACTCAAAGGGTAAATCCAATTATTGCAATAGATATGTATTTGCATTTCATTAATTTTCTTTGCTTTTTTAGGATTGGTCCTTAAAATACGATCATGACAATCCGGTACAACCTCGTTACGATATAAACGCACCGGATTTGTACATCCCTACCATGGCTTATATAACATATGTGGTACTAGCCGGAATGGTATTAGGTAAGACGAACTATCATTATTATCTATCTATATATATAAAAATGCAGTGGCATACGTGGGACCGCGCATAACTTTCGAACGGAAGGTCCGATTTTGATCACCTTAGTTTTGTTCTGTTAGTTTCCACCCAAGGAAGGTTTATGAGGCAAAAAACATGAAAAAATTGAGAGTTTTTGAAAATCGATCTTCCATACATTTTGTGACCGGGGACTTTGTCTGGGATAGAAACTTGAAACGTCAAAAAACGCAGTAGGTAAGACAAAGTTTGCCGGGTACAGCTAGTTAACTATGAAATACAATCTCTGCTCAGCTCCATCCATATTTCAGCTTCGCCACAATTCTCACTTGGCTTTTCAAAATGATCTATCTAACATTAAGAGATTCTCTTTTCTCCCGTTCTCTTTCGATTAATACCTACTACGTGAGAACAGATATTCTATTATTTTTTCCATACATTATCAAAATGTAATGTAAATGAGATTTTTTTTGCGTAATCATTTATGAGCCTACAAATGCGCCATCAGGCATAACGGAGCCAAGTTCATTTAAAACTATTATTTTACAATTGCATGTTGATTTCTTAAACACTATGTTAGTTTTGGGGAACCGTAAAACTCGCGGTTTGATCGAGGTTAGGGAGAACAAAAATTGTTTTAGACAGGGATGGGATTATGGGGACTTTCCGTTGACCTTCAGCAGCGTCGAGTAGAGTTTTGGCGTTTCGCTGCTGGTCAAACGTAGAGTGGACAAACGACCTGTAACGATACAAACAAACGGGATTCGGAGGGGGAACTAGGTGGACATCCAACACGACAAGAGGGGATCAAACAACTAAATCAATTTTCCGTAAGCACTCGTAAAAGAGCTTCATGTATTCTAAGTCCAGCTTACCCAAAACATCTCTAAGGTCTTCCTTCTCTGGTTTTCCTCGGGCCCTCAGGGACGCACATAGATCGGACCTGGCAAAACCGTATTCGGGACACTCTCACACCACACGGTTGATATTTCGATAGCCTGCACCACAGCTACAACGATTGCTATCTGTGAGCCCTATTCGATAGAAATGCGAGCCAAGAGAATAGTGATTGGACATAAGCCAACACATTACCTTGATAAAGTCTCGACCTATGTCCAACCCCTTAAGCCATGGTTTCTTCGACACCTGCGGGAGAATAGAATGTAACCATCTATTTTCACCTAAAAAGTCACTTTTTTTCAACTTTTTTGGGAAATTAGGTTTTTATTTTCAGTGTGTAGCATATGCCTGTGATATCGTTGTTTACATTCATCATATTTTTTTAAACAGAGCGAGAAAGCGAAATAAGTAACCATTACAAACGCAAGCAAATAATAGAGACAACTAGTATTCTTCAACCACATCGCCGCACTCGAGCCCGAAAAAAGTGCGAACATTTTCATACGCGTCGGTGAGAGTGCAGTCACATAAACCTGGGTAGTGGTGTGCCGAGACCAGATTTATCGATATTATCGATATCGGTTTACCCAATTATCGATATCGAAACGATATCGGTTTCCAATTATCGATATCGAATCCGATATCCGATAATGAATGAAATATGACATTTTATTCTAAAATGTAGTAATTATATACATTTAACGGTTTCTGTTTCGCTGATGACTTTTTAAAGTGAAAATATTAACTTTTGAAGCCATTTCAAAGACAAATGCTGAGAAGAGACTGACATGGCATTTCCAGTTATTAATTTTCTTGCAGCCTTGATGCAACAGCGGGAAGCCATGTTTATTAACCCTCGAGCGATCGCGCTGTTGTATTTTGTACAACACGTTGAAAAAATCTCGCTTTTTGTACTCAGCGTTAGCGTGGTGCTGACGCAGGTAGCCAACCGCGCAAGTTACGGAAGGTTAATACTCTCAATACAGATTTCTTAATTGCTCTACTCTTCCCTTGTTGACCCTTAAGTAAATAATATTGTCACTTCGCCACTATATCGAACGTCGCACAATTCGCGACGTTTTTGGAAGTAGTGTGCATCTATCTCCTCTCCTTGTCATCAGCAACAAAGCGCAGGAGTCCCAAAAAAGTGGCGACCCTTTTGGACCAAGAAACATGCAATTTTTGATTGATTGTCTTTCTTGATTCCAACCGGATAGACAATATGCCGTTAAACCTTACGTTGAACTATCCATTCGTAATAACTCCACTGAAACGTCAGCTGATTTCCTAAATCAGCGAGACTTGAAAATTTTCTCTTGCTGCAAACTTAGTTGGCTAAATAGCACTGATGGACTGTCCGATATCGCGCGGAGAATATCGTCGATATCGGATTTTAAATTATCGGATATCGTATCGATAATTTGAACCCGATAATTATCGATAATATCGGATTTATCGATATCGGCACACCCCTAAACCTGGGACCTTACAACTGGCTGTAACTTTTTTCCCAGTGGACAGAAATTAATCTCATTTTGTACAGTACTCTTTGAAGTATGTATATAGTTTACATTCTGGAAATTGCTTAAGGACAGACTTGTTAGAATCCCAAGATGGCCGCCACAATGGCCGACTTTGGCACCTACTCACGATTTCGAGGGCACAAATCTCTTCGTAAACAAAAGCAGCACATTTGATATTCTTATTTTAAGCATATTACAAGTGAGCAAGAATAGAATAATGAAATGCACTGTTGTTTGAAGATTGCTTCTTGAGATTTGTGCGTTTTAAGTTCTCATGCACCATTGAAGCGGGATTTCAAGACGTTTGTCCTTAATCGTGTGGTTTGTTGCGGTCAAGATAGAAGCGATTAGTGAAAATGAGTGATTTTTTTACACTAAGGAAACTCCAGAGCTGTATCAACTTGCTTTGAAACGAAATATGCTGCGAGATTGTAATAATTATTCAACCGTCTCAAAATTGGAAAAGAAGTCCAAAGATTTGTTTACTTTGGAGCACAAGCGCGGGAAATAATAAAAAATCGAAAAATATTGAAAAGGTGCGGGATACCAAAATTTTCAAGCTCTAATGGATGAAGTTAAGCGAAAGTGTCGAAAATTTCATCATACAAAATTTTACCCCCGATGGATTACTGCACGAATGTATACTGGCCTGCTTACTCTCACACGAAATTTGACGTTTGAGAGGTGTCGGCACCGCTCAAACGTCAAATTTTCTGTGAGAGTAAGCAGGCCAGCACAAATTCGTGCAGTGGACCATTACTGTTCCACTGGGTCAGTGCAATTTTCGAGCGCATTACTGTTTTTATAGCGCATTTAGTTCACTACTGGACTATGGCACTACCCGCATAAACGATAACCATAAGATGTGCTTAACCACCCATTCGGGATACAGTTCGAACAGTATGCAGTATTGTTGAACCGTTTGTATCACGGTGCGTATATGGTGTTGGTTTATTAGAGTAGTTTTCAAGAGTGCGAAAACGCTAATAAAAGTGCGCGATTGCATCCAATCGACTCGATGTCTTCAGAGCACTTATTCAGCATACATCGAAGAATTAGTGCGCCGAAGACATCAATTTAATTTGATGCAATCGCGCAGTTTTATTTGCGTTTTCGCACTTATGAAGACTCAGTGCGCAGTCCAGTGGTAAACTAAATGCGGTATATTCACTAAATATTTATATTGTACGTGGATTTGGAATCATGTTGGAATCAAGACAGACATTCAATCAACAATTGTCATTTTCTTGGTCCAAAAGTGTCGCAACTGTTTCGCATCTAGTGCGCTGTGTTGCTGATAATAACGGGAAGGATGCACACTATTTATTTTTGACTTGATTTCAAAACGTCGCGAGTTGGGTCGCGTCGCGACTTGATTGTGCGACGTCCGGTTTGATGGCGGCTCGACAATATTAGGCATTTCACTTCTACTCGTTCGGCGCCTACACTGAAAAAAGGGACATGGTAATTTTGACCGTATCGAGGGTGAACTTAAAAACTTTTACTACTTGATTTTGGTAGACCATGATTCATTCTTGAAACTACCATGTGCTGGGTTTAGTTTACCATGCCGCCTAATGTTTACATTTTATGGTATTTTCAAATAAATTCACGTAGTTCATTTTACCATGCGCATGCTAAACGGTATGCAAGAACATAGTAAGTTCAACCATAGTGAAATAGTTGCAGTTACTATTCATATGGTTTGGCTAGTGGTGGTGGTACTGTCATCTGTTTTTGTTTACAATAAAAAAAAGCTGGCGATTTAATTTTATTTTATTTATAGCAACTATTAAATGATCCTATACATTCATACAATAAATATAATAACTATCTTATGAAACACCTGTGGCGTATGTATTTTGGAGACCGGAAGTTTTGGTAATCGGGAGAAACATGCATTGGTGGAATTCTGTGGAACTAAGAACAGATCCGGCGCCGGAGAATCAATTGAACCCGTCAATCATCTATAGGCCAAGGGCTACGTTGCTTGGGAGTCAAACCTGCTTGTGCTGTTCCGATTGAGGTTGTTGTGCGTGGTGAAATGTGGCAATTGAGAATCCTGGCCGAGGCTTCTTGACGCAGGGAATTGCCATTCTGCCCTGGACATTCAAGGGATGTTCCTGGAAGTGTTGCTGCTTGTCGATTTGCTTTTGGCTTAATTCCGTGTGCTTCAGGTTGGGACTTTGGGATATTCCGAGACCGCGAAATGATATTTTAGTGGAGAGGGAATTGCTTACATGTTTATACTTGGATTGGGTGCCATGGTTGGAAGCGGAGATTTTTGCGATGGTGTTTGCTTCAATCCTTTTCTGTAGGTATTTCACAATTTTTCGGTTTGTGAACCGGAATGACCGGTACAACAGTTACTAGAGCTGGGAATTCTACTTGTTCGGTTGAATCGGTTTGGTAGTATGGCATTCGGAATCGGTTCAGGAAGGGGTTTCTGGAGGATGCCACGATGCCACCGGAAACTCAAAGAGGTGCTGGATATTAATTTCATTTTCTATCGGTAAAACAGTCCGCCATAAGGATGATGGAAAAGGCTTCCGGAAATACCAGCAGCCTCAAAATTGGCAGCGGCAAGGTGCTGCGGGTTCTGATGGAGAGAATTAATAAGCATTATTCGATTAAATTGACGATCGAGTCGTCGATGCACTCACTTTCCACCAAATCGTCCATTAACTTCACTAAACAATGGCGAATTCCTCAAGCAAAATATTAAACCTGAGCAAATTTTGGCAAAGAAACTTCCAAAACAATATGGCAACGGTATTTGTTCTGATTAAACATGGGAATAGTAATAGGGATACATGAAAATTGTCCAGACAACCATGAATGGTATTATCAAGTTAACCACATTCGATAGTATTTTTTACTATTCAGTTGGTCATCACACCAATAGTAATTTCAACAGAAACATAGTATTTATCACTGAAAACATGTTTACGATTACTTTTTTCCGGCATGGTAAAATTAAAAATGGTTGAATAGTCAATGTTACTATTATATTTTTTTCAGTGTATCGTTTCGCAGACCATCTTTCGGATTTCATTCTAGGTGACGTTATTCGCTGTATTCGATATAAATAATTGTACATCAGAGTCGTTTACAGCATCAGAGTGTTAATCGGTTATTGTTGAGGAGAATAGTGGATAAGGAGTCGAAACAGCTGCTGTATTTGTAGCATTATGCCTGGTTTACATGGAGCAAGTGACTTGAGTAAAGTAAATGAAAAATGTCCAATTGAATGCGAATTGGCTTCTTTAGCGGTGTCCCATATTCTGAATCTGCATGCCAAACTGAGCCGAAATCCAAATTTTCATGAATTTTGGTGCCTGAGAACCAATTTAAAAATCACTTTGAAGTTTGTATGGGAGCGATTTGTCGAATCACCCCTCGTCGCATTTTGTACTGAGCGGAGCTGTCAAGCAGTTGCTCAGCTGTCAAAAGGTAATTTTGAAAAATCTCTTTGAAATTGATTTTAGGTACCAACATAAAGTAAAAATCTGAAAAAAATCATAGTGGCTCAGAAAAAGTTGCTCTTTCGTATAAAAACAAAAAATCAATACATTTTTCAAAATTTAAAAACCCAATTGAACGTGTAAACACCACCGTTCATCTCAGTTGAGCAACTGACTTGACTTGAACGAAAGTTGAACATGTTCAACTTTTTTGTTCAAGTCAAACGAAATCATCTCACTTGCCCCGTCTGAACACGCGATTCATGTGAGTTGAATTCATGTCATCTGTCAAATATGAGCTGAATTCAATTCAGTTTTCTTACGCACTGCACGAGTTGAAGAATGTAAACACTTGCTTCAATTGAGATGCATTGAAGAGCATGTAATGCCTGGTTTACATTGTTCAACTGAAACGAACATTCCACTTGCTAACTTCTCAAAGATGTTCAATCCAATGGAATGATGTGTTTAGACTGAACAATAGTGTGGGTCATCGGAAGCGTTTTCTCAGATCAAAGCTTTTTTGATTCCGTTTCGGGTCCTGAGTATCTGTGCAAAATTTGAGCACGATCGGTTGCGTCTACACTTTGCGCATTGCAATTGAAATTTGTATGGGATTTTGTATGGGAAAACATGCTTTTCTGCATTTTAGCCATAAGTTGAAAATTTTTGTCTAAAACTTTTTAACCGATACTGTAAAATGATAGCCTAGGATGTTCTGAAGAACTTTGTCGAAGACCGCAAAGCGATCCGATGCTTGAGAAAATAGTTATAACCAACGAACCGCATGCATGTGTTTATGTTTTAACATGTAAAGGAATAACAATAGCAACAAAATCATGATGTTTCACCAAGCAACGCCAACGCTATAACTTTTTTCATAAGCATCCGATCACTTCGCGGTGTTCGACAAAGTTTTTCAGGACACCCTAGGCTATGTTTTCAATTTAACGGTTACACGGTTTTAGAAAAATTCGAGCTTGTTATGAGAGAAATGCAAAAAAGTGTGTTTTCCCATGTAAAACCCCATACAAACTTCAAACGCGATGCGCAAAACGTAGACATAATCGATCGTGCCCAAATTTTGCACACTTATTTGGGTCCTGAAATGGGATCAAAAAAACTTTGATCTGATGGGATACCATTGAATTTTTCACTTTTCCATATAAACGATGACCCACTCTACTGAACAAATGACTTGAGTGTTCACTTGAATGCTCTTGAATGCATCTCAGTTGAATTCATCTCACTGACAGATGACTTGAATTCAGCTCACATGAATCGCGGATTTAGGCGGGGCGAGTGAGACGATTTCGTTTGACTTGAATGAAAAAGTTCAACATGTTCAAGTCAAGTGAGTTGATCATGTGAGATGAATGGTGTTGTTTACACGTTCAATTCGCATTCAATTGGGCATTTTCCATTGACTTGGATCAAGTCACTTGCACTGCCTAAGTCAGGCATAAGGTGGACACCCAAGTCATTTGCTCAGTCTAAACACGCCATTCCATTAGATTGAACATGAACAGTCTAAACTAGGTATTAGGATGTGGCATGCATTCATCCGATGTCACCGATTATAATATATTGAAGCACTGAGTGAGAAACTATTTTCTGATACGTTCACTTGACGTCACTCTTCGTTGCTAATTCTTTTGCTTGCGATTCAGATTAAGGTCTTCGATAGCATCCGTTTTCAATCGAGTGCTTACAAGAACCACACATCCATACAATGTTGCCAATTTTTTTTTCTGTAAGTGTATTGCGATGAAATTTTGCACAATCCATACGGCACCTAAATGGTGCTCGAAAAGTGGACTTGAGCGAAGATTTTTTTTTTCATACAAGCGTTTTCAATACTATAGGATTATATAGCCGAAGTGGCGAAAGCACGGTATGGCTTTTTCATATTCAGTGAAATGATATCTAATCATTTTTTTGTCTTTTCAGGTTTTCAAAATCGTTTTTCTCCAGAACAGCTGGGAATTCAAGCGTCAAGTGCACTCGCCTACAGCATTTTTGAGCTGGTCATCTACACATTAGCATTGTACATAGCCAATATTCCTACGACGCTGAAAACCCTAGATTTGTTGGCACTCACTGGTTATAAATACGCATCCATCGTGTCAATTTTGCTGTGCAGCATTTTCCTTCGAAAAGCAGGATATTACATATCTTGGTTATATGCTAGTGCATCGCTGGGATTTTTCTTGGTAAGTATTTTAAATCTTGTGGAATCATGGAACTATCAATAAATGCAACTTATGGGTAAACGGAGCATAATGAGCAAGTGGGGGCAAAATGCATTTACCCTTTGACCTTTTTCGTATGGAAATCGTATATTTTTAGTTATTTGAATCTGAAAAAATCGATGTAAACGTTTGCATGTGTGATGATTTATTTTCGTAGTGTAAAACTGATATGGCAGAACAGATCAACATTACACAATTGACTCTCAATTTGGACATTTACCGTGAGGTGCCCATATTTCGTGCACTTAGGAATTCTCAAAGTTTGATAAACTACTGAAATTCTACCAAAGAGCCTATCAGATTTTTTTGCTTCATTAATATTTAGTGTAGCTCCCAAAAAAAATATAAATTAGGCAACTTCACATTATACAAGATAGTTACATCGTTAGTTTCGATTTGTTTGAAAGTGCCAAATTTCGTGCGCGGGTTCCAAATTTCGTTTAAAATGGGTCCAAGTTTCGTTCACTCTAAAAGACGTAAAATTCGCCTTAACCCTTTCCTTCCCACGACTTTGAACGACTATATCTATGCTAAAAAGCGTTTCCGAAAAAAGTGCTTGAACAAAAGTTATTGCAAATTGGCTAAATTTTTCGAAATCTATCAAAAAAAATTTGGTTGTAAATCAATAGGTTTTTGATTGTTTATCAATAGTTCCACTATTGAAACAAGTAGTTAGTAGTTGGATCAACCTTATGAGGTTACAATCATATTTATGAAATTATTTCATCATATTCATCTAATTCCATTTGTCCCGAGTTCGCCGAGAATCGATGGTGCTCTAGAGCAACCATGGGAAGTAGAGGGTTAATATGTTAATTTTCAAAACGTAGCATACTCGTATAATATCCATGAAACCATAACGTGTAGATAAAATCGATGTGTGTAACGAAATATTAAGAAACATTAGGATTTCCAAAAATCTTTCTGTAGGCTATTATTTTTGACGTTTGTTTTGCTCTTGTTTACAATTTGAATCAAATGTTCACTAACTTTACTGATAATCAGTAATGTGAATCAATTCATTTTTGTACCTAATTGTAGCTTTTTTACTTTTCTATTATGTCACATAATGTATGTGCCATTAATAGGCACATTCCTCGGGAGGTTAGTTCTCGTAAAGTGTCGTCTTCCAAATTCGTGTTCTGGCAATAAGGCTTACGGCAATAATTTGCTTGAATGAAACTAGCGACTGTTAGCTACTACTCCCAATGTTTGGATAAAAAAGACATCCCGAGCTTAAATACTTTTATAAATTTGTTTATTATTTTGTCACTCTCTACGTAGTTTATTAGCAGTCCCTAGCTAATTTTAAACCAATTAAAATAGTTATTAGCACTATTAATAATAACCGAATCATGCGATGGCTACAAGTACTCATGAACCTCTAAAACAAAGGTATAAAAAAAGCACGAAATTAGGGACCCATACAAATTGTGGGT
Organism: Aedes albopictus; assembly: GCF_035046485.1. Classification (NCBI taxonomy): domain Eukaryota; kingdom Metazoa; phylum Arthropoda; class Insecta; order Diptera; family Culicidae; genus Aedes; species Aedes albopictus. Next base: position 172,601,058 of record NC_085136.1, read on the forward strand.
TCCTAATTTCGCCAACAACATAACAAAATAAGAAAACAACATTTTTAAGTAATTTTATTGCGTATTATAATAAAACATGTTGAATTGAAATAATCAAACATAAATTGGAATATTTACTTTTGCTAGAGATCGAAATACTTGTTCATTTCCGTGAGTGTTGATTTTCTCGTATCTCTGATTATGGCATCTGCTTTTTCGCATACATTTGCAATTTATTTTTAAATCTTAGACATAGGGTAATTCGCCAGTTGTTGAACAATTAGTACTGGCATTTTTGTTTTCGTTTGTTTTTCCAATAGAGTTAATAAACTATAGAGGACGAATGTCGCTGCTGTTCCCTTTGTTCTCGTTCGCAAACATACCGGGTATCTATCTGTCAAACTGCATACTTTTTCGCTTTGACACTTATATCCCTCCCTATCTTCGCCAGCAAGAGATGTTGCGGCGGCGACGCCAGCGACATTCTCCCTCTATAGTTTATTACCTCTATTGTTTTTCCGTGCATAATTCCACTTTAGTTGAAAAATATCCAGTGAACGTTTAGATCTACTTATTCCTCATACTGCCCATTGGATTTGTATTCCCTTAAATTCCATTTTCTAAGAGAAAATCCATGGATTCAGGGGATAATAAAGCGCGCACCACCTGGTGTAACACTCCTTTGGGTTCCAGGACACTGCGGTATCCCTGGCAATGAAACCGCCGATCACCTAGCGGGGTCCGGCCCATCTGGCGATCGCTACACTCGCACAGTGCCTTCTCAGGACGCCAAGCGCTGGATTCAGTCGGTGTTGCACGAAAACTGGCAAAAGGAATGGTCGCAATCCAGTAGATCATATCTGAGGAAAGTGAAACAAAGCATAGACTCGTGGACCGATCTCAAGTCCATGAGAGACCAGACAATCATCTCTCGGCTACGGACCGGGCACTCTAGGATGTCTCATGACTTCGGAGGAGCTCGCTTTCACCGGACCTGTGAGATCTGCGGTATAGACAACTCAGTGGAGCATTTTATTTGCGTCTGCCCTGCATACGAGGGCCCCAGGCAGCTGTACGGGATTTCGAGTAGTATCCGCGAGGCCCTTGGCGATGATCCATCAACACTCGCGGCGTTGCTATGTTTCATCAAAGACGCCGGCCTTTATTTTAAAATTTAAGTGTGCAATATTCCATGTTTAGTTTTAATAGTCCCCAATCTGTGCACTTGTTAGTTAATTACTCTGTGAATTTTCGGATTTTGTGCGTTCTGAGTTTCTTTTTGTAGTTCCACAACCGTCACTATATGGAAACCTTTTTTTCGTCTTTTAGTTTCTTTTTAAGCTGTCTCTGTGTAGTCCATAACCATACTCTGTTAATGATACTCTGTTCGAATAACGTCATGTGAAGTAGTTTTAAGAACCACCTCTGTAGCTTTCCCAGGCGAACCCCTCTGGCTCGTCCTGTTTTTCACGACCCGGGATGAACCTGCCTACGGCAGAAAATCCCAGAATAAAAAAAGATAAAAAAAAAAAAAAAAAATTCTAAGAGAAAATAGAACATTTGTATGGGAAGTCTGTAACCCAAATGTTGAACGCTTCCTAAAGCTTGCTCATTCTAATGTTGGACGGTTCTCGCTAATTGTTGAACGGTTGAAGCTTTGCCCGTAATTGATGACGTATAACCCGACATAAACCTATCATTCACTTGATTTTATTTTGGGCACCAAACCCAACATAGACTCAACAGTTGTCCTTGTCCGATGTGGGTCCAACAGTGGTCCAACATTTGATAAAATTTGATCCGACTTTGACCTGACATCCAATATTTTTTCACTCTGGTGGATTTTTTCCGTGTTTTTCGTGTTTTGCACCCAGTTAGTCATTTGAGTGACAATTTATTCAAATGAGGGAGCGTTCATAAAATACGTCACGCAATAATTGTCCATTTTGACCCCCCCTCCTCCTATGTCACACTTTTTGTATGGGACCTCTGATTTTTTGTACGGGACGTCACACTTTGCTGAACTCCTCTCACCTCTCCCCCCACGCGTGACGTAATTTATGGACGTTCCCAAGGAATCGCTTCCCATTTGAAGAGAGCTCTAGTGGACTGAAAATCGTTTTAAACAGAACCAAATGCAAAAAAGGCTGAAAAGATTTAACTACAAGCGAAAATGACAGAAGAAAAGAACGCCTTCGAAAGCCCCTGAAATACCCCTGGAAACCCATGGGACCCAGCCAACTCCCTAGAATACCCCTGGAACGACCCTGAAATACATTGAAAACCCGTGGATCGCTCCTGAGAAAGGTGAAGTGAAAATAAATATCTGGCAGTCATGCTAACATCGTAGGTTATGCTAGTGTTCAACAATTGGATCTTAGCTGCATAATGATAGTGTGATAAGAAAAATATTTTTTTCTAATGAAATTACAATGAAATGTTAAACTGTTAAGGACATTCTTCCAGTTATTGTAACTATGGTGTGACTTTGATATTTGTGGTCGATTTGCCAGCAAAGCTTATTTCGTAACAGCAATTTCTTAAAATTAATCTTAAGAATTGTGCAGTTTTCGTGTCATCAGTGGTACAAAACTTTCATTCGATATTTTTGACGTAAAATATGTATAATTTTATAACTTTATTGGAGCAATATCATGACACACATGTATACGCATCTAGATCATACGTTTACGTTGATGGAAAATTACTTAAGTTAAATTTATAATAACATTTTTAAAAACTGTTCAACATTTGGGTAGTGTCCAACAATTGGCGAATTACCCTAGTAAATCTGATGCTCTTTACAGCGCACTACTTCCGACGTTATGTTTAACGCATAGGAAAGGCAGCGGAAGTCAATGAAGTTACTTCCGACACCAATTTAGTGCTAAATCCACAATAAACATGACCACTGAATCAAAATTCAACCATCCCGCAACAATAATGACAATGTCGCCACCTGCATTTGTTGCGACAATCCACCCAATGCGGCATAAGTTTGTCCCAACATGAACAGAATTGGTGATTTGATGTTGCATGAGGAAGAAGAAGAAGAACGATGGTGTTTTGAAAAAAAAAACCTATCTCTATAACACAGGGGAGGTTTTTAAAATGCCTCTATAAAATCTAAAACAAAACCTAATTAAAAACGGTACATCAATCGTTGTTAGACTTTGAACGGACTACAAATTAAGTATAAGGTACAAGAAAAAAATTGTTATATTTAAATTTATACGTTCAATATGTAGTCCGTCCAAAGTCTAACACCGTACATCAAACCGTTTTTAATTAGATTTTGTTTTACATTTGATAGAGGCATTTTAAAAACTTTCTCTGTGTTATAGGGATAGGATTTTTTGAAAACACCATCGTTCTTCTTCTTCTTCTTCTTCTTCTTCTTCTTCATGCAACATCAAATCAACAATAGGGATAGGATTTTTTCAAAACACCATCGTTCTTCTTCTTCTTCTTCTTCTTCATGCAACATCAAATCACCAATAAGGTAAAGATCATGCACCACGAGTTTAGAGATTTTTAAGCCTTGTGATTTTCGAGCGGTAACTTCGAGTCGGTAAACATTGCAACGCTACTGAAGATCTATCATAACAGATTCGATTTTAGGTTAGTAATAATGGATTATTCAAGAGTTGAAACGTACGCAACAAATTCAGTTTCCGTTTTGTCTCCAACAAAAATGTTCGCAATCATGTCATTAGTCCTGTTCAACGACGTAGATTGAACTTGCGCGAAGTTGCTGAACCCCGCTCTTTCCGTTTGATGACAAATGGGTAAGAGCAACACACTAAGATTCAGATGTTCCAGCTCAGTAATTTTTTCACTGAGTTCAGCATTTTTTCATCTTTTCACTGAGTTTTCAACAGCAGATTTATCACGGTACACTCAGTAATCGTATTTACCGTTCACCAGTAACAATACTTACAGTGCATCAGTAACTTTTGACAGTTTATTAGCTGAGCTCGGTAACTCATTTACAGAATTTCCGCATAATAAACTGTTGGAGTAGCAACCGAGCAACCCAGTGCTGCAACATGTGCTTAGCAACCTGTTACCTATCAACAAGTTAGAAAATTTTCATTCCGTTGTTAACCTCTGTATAATAAAGACGTTCTATTCAAACGCTCAGACTAATTCATTAGGTTATGAGCCCAGCGTGAATTGAAAACTATCGAAATAGTATCGCGAGTGTTCAAGATGAGTGACGAAAAACTCTGGCTGTTCAATGGAGAAAACTTCGGGAACTGGAAGTTCAGAATCGAAGTGCTGATGGAGGATAAAGCTATTGCAGACTACATCCCAAATTGGACTATCACACTTTTTTTGATACGCCTAAAAAGTGTGATAAAAGTGCACATTTGCCTCGGATCGTCTCGACGTCTTCGGTGCACTTATTCCTCTATTCACAAGGAATAAGTGCACCGAAGACCTCAACTCGATCCGACGTGGTCCTGCGCTGCAATCACACTTTGAAGGTCTGTGCACACTATTGTGTCAGTCCAATTTGGGGTGCAGTCAGCAATACTGTGGCTTGCTTCTTTGTGTTCCATGACACTGTCGATCCAAATACTTGAAAAACGCTTCCGGATATTGATTTGCGGTCTTCTCTGTCGTTTCCCCAGTCAGCATCAGCATAACCAACTAATGGAGTTGCGCCTTCTCGCCGTTGATAGACTAGTCCAAAACTGATTGTTCCCTTCAAATACCGTAGTAGCCTTTTCAGGTGGTTCCAATGGTTGTCCGTCGGAGCTGCTTGAAATCTGCTAAAATAACTTACAGCTGCGCTTATGTCCGGTCTCGATGATAACGCAAGGTAGGTTAGGCATCCAACTAGCTCACGATACGGTTGTGTTGTTCGGGAGTCGCTCTTATTGGTTTCCAGCTTCAAATTTGGGTCCATCGGGATATTCACAGGTTTGCAATCATCCATACCAAAACGTCTCAGCATATCTTCCACGTACTTCGGTTGGCTGATCTTCATTCTACCCTTCTCGAAATTTCGTTCTACCTTCAATCCCAGATAATGCTTTAGTTCGCCCATGTCCGTCATCTCGAAACGTTTCGTCAACATCCTTTTGATCTTCGCTACATAATCCAGTGAGTTTGAAACAACAATGATGTCGTCAACGCACAGTAAAACATACATCACGATTTCTCCTTCTCGCTTCCAGTATAAACAGCTGTCCAGGTTTGATCGTCGAAATCCAAGATCCAACACGTACGAGTTGAACTGCTCGTTCCAACTTCTTGGCGCCTGCTTCAAGCCATACAACGATTTCTTCAATCGGCAGACCAGGTCCGGATTCGTGCTCGGTAGTCCCTCAGGTTGACGCATGTAGATGTCTTCTTTGAGGAGGCCGTTGAGGAATGCAGTTTTCACGTCCATCTGATGTATATGGTACTGCTCTTGATTCGCCACTGCTAGTAATACTCGAACCGTCGTAAATTTCGCCACAGGTGCGTAGGTTTTGTCGAAGTCAAATCCTCTCCTCTGGGAATACCCTTTTGCTACGAGACGTGCCTTGTAACGATCCACATTTCCGTATTCATCGCGCTTGATCTTGAACACCCACTTGTTGTCGATAATGTTCCTTCCGGACGGCTTCGGCACCAACTCCCAGTTGTCATTTTGCCGTAAAGAATCAAGCTCACTGTCGATGGCATCTTTCCAGTACGTCCAGTCACTACGTTCTCGCAGTCCAGCTATGGTTGATGGTAGGCTGTCCACGTACGCTTCAGCATTTAGTGCATACGCCATCACGGAATCATCAGTCGTCTCGGTGGTACCTGCGAAACTTTGATCGCCAGAGTTTGTTCCAAAACTAGTAATAAAATCTAGGAACTTACCGGGGATTCTGCGCTCCCGTCCGCTATGCCTCGTGGACACTTCTGCAGGACAGCTGCCACGTTCTATTTGCGAAGGGAGCGCGCCGGTCGGTTCGTTAGCCTTATCAATTGCTTCAGCTTCTTCATTCACGGGTTGTTCATCGAATTGTGGAGCTTCTGGAACAGGAATCTCTGTCGTTTCCTCAACCTCCGTCACGTCCTCCAAATCCTCTCCGTTCGTTTCGTACGACATCATTATCGGTTGTACAACTTTCACTGTATCATCAACAGCTTTCCGCTCATCGAACACTACATCCCTTGACGTGAAGATCTTCCTTGTTCTGGGGTCCATAATGCGATACCCATTCGTTGTGTATCCAACGATCAAATTCTTCGAAGTCTTCGAATCCAACTTGTCTCGCTTTTCTTTAGGTACCCACGTATACACTACTGATCCGAAAACTCGCATCTTGTCCACGTTTGGTTTTCGGCCGTACCAGATTTCATACGGAGTTTTCTTTTCTTGAACTGCCGACGTCGGACTTCGGTTTAACGTGTATGTAGCAGTCTGTACAGCTTCGCCCCACATTGACTTCGATAATCCAGCATCTTGAAGCATCGACCTCGCCTTCTCCGACAGCGTACGATTCATCCTTTCTGCAACTCCATTCTGTTGAGGACTGTACGGCACGGTAAACTCCAATTGAACTCCTTCGGCCCGACAAAAATCACGGAACGATTTGCTCGTGTATTCTCCGCCGTTATCGCATCTGAGCTTCGAAATTTTCACACCGAAAAATGCTGTCACCTGGGCATGGTAACGTTGGAACATCTCCTGTACTTCATCTTTGGACTCCAGCAAGTAGACTGCGGTGAAGTGACTAAAATCATCAATAAATGTCACGTAATACCGCTTTCCATTCCAAGTAGCCGGGGTGAACGGTCCGCACACATCCGAATGGACCATTTCCAGCAATCTGCTTGAACGTGGACTCGTTGACTCTTCGAAAACTTGTCTAGTCTGCTGTCCGGCCAAACAAACTTCGCATATGCAGCTACTCGGCCAGTCTTCAATCTTCGATGTAGTTTCTACCATCTCGTGTTTCCAAAGACTCTTCAAGTTCGTGGTGCCTAGATGTCCAAATCTTCTATGCCACAATTCGAATCCGTCGCGTTTGGACGCCATCGCACTTGCATTCGCTGCTGTGTTACCATAACGTAGGGATACATCCAATGCATACAGCTGACCAGCTCGACGACCGGTGCCCACGATTCGTCCATCCTTCTCTATTGTCACTTTACCGCCGACGATCTTCACCGCCATTCCGCTGTCTTCCAATCGTCGCACCGAAAACAGGTTGCACTGTAATTCCGGTACGTAGAGCACCTCGTTTACTACGGCCGGCTGCTTTTTCCCGTTGAACAGCATATCCACTCTTACGGTACCTGCAGTTTCTGCTACGATCACTTGGCCAGACTTCGCTACAGCAATATTGACTTTTCGCTTCAATGGATGTAATTCTTCAAATAACGATTTGTCCTTCAACATGTGGTCTGTGGCGCCTGAGTCCAGGAACCATTCAATCTTCCGAATCTCTGCTGCTACTAACGCTCCGCTGCTTCCGTTAGTGATACTCGTCGTCGCAATAAACGCCACCTCATTCTCGCTTGTTACGTTCGCTCCAGCCTTCTGTCTGCAGCCTTGTTTACCGCCGGACTTCCAATTCTTCTCTCGATCCTTCCTCTCGGCCTGACGAGTTTCGGGGCAATCTGCTCGCTTATGTCCAAAACGTCCGCATCCGTAACACTTGAAGCCGACTTTTCTCCCGGCGAAGGCAGATTCTCCAGTATCTTCCGAGTTTGTCGAACACTTACCGGACCGCTTCACCTGTTCATCCAATAGTCGCTTCTTCACGTATTCGAGGGTTAGTTGATCGGGTTGAATGGTTTCCAAGGCAGTTATCAGAGCTTCGTAGGATTTCGGCAAGGCTAACAGCAGTTGACACACGACGTCTTCTTCCTCAGTCTTCACACCAGCAGCTTTCATCTCGCGGAGTACCTTCTTTCGGATAGCAGAGGAGCCCCGAGACCACAGGCGTATGAAGCATGTGGACATTCGATACAATTTTATGCGTGAGAAGATTCAAGAAGGTATTTTCAAAATCGTGTATGTACCCAGCAATGAACAAACCGCTGATATATTCACGAAGGCGTTGCCAAATGGATCTTTTACACTACTTCGAACAAAACTAGGATTGTTCGGTTGAGCGGGGATGTTGGAGTAGCAACCGAGCAACCCAGTGCTGCAACATGTGCTTAGCAACCTGTTACCTATCAACAAGTTAGAAAATTTTCATTCCGTTGTTAACCTCTGTATAATAAAGACGTTCTATTCAAACGCTCAGACTAATTCATTATAAACAACCGAGCGTACCGAGTTAAATCTGCTGTTGAGAACTCAGTAAAAAGATGGGGAAAATACCGAGCTGATCTTACACACTTAATCCTATACTCGATGTTAGGTACTTTTTTTAGCGGATATATTCGTCAAAACAACGAAATTGCTGAGCACTCGGTATTTTTCTTGAGCCTATACTGAAATCAGTAACAAACATTACTTTTTACATCACTTTTTAAAATATGTAATATGCTGTCTACGGTAAAATTTATTGCTGATATGTTCAGCACATCTGACTTTTCCCCTGCAGTGAAAACGTTCGGTAAAAATCATTACTGATCAGTCAGCAATCTTTTGAATTTTTACTGAACGGTCGTCATTTGATTACCGGACGACTGTTCAAAAGTGCTGAACAAACTCTGGTGCCTCGTAGCAGAGCTGTCAAACAGTTTCAACGTACGCGCCATCTTAGTTGTCTCTGCCGCAGTGAAAGTTGATAGATTTAAGGCTGTAAAAACGAAAATATGTACAATTTTTGAAAATACTACATTGTGAGGTAGGTGTAAACGAAAAACTGTGTGTTTTTAAAATTTTAACTAATTTTATGTTTTTGTAGAAAAGCCAGCTAGTGTATATGCGATTCAAAAAGGAAAAGTCCAGGCGGCCAATTTTTGCTCCACCGAACCGAACCATTTTTTTTTATTTTGTTGATTTTTTTATTGTATGGAATAAAAAGTTGGTTTCAGCGTTTTATGAAATGAAAACATGTCCTGATTGATGAAGATTGCCAAGAAACACTCGGATAGTTAGCTATTTGTAGAGGAAAAACAGTCTCAATGCAGCCGAAATTCATAAAAAAAATACTGGGCTCCCCAGCAATCAACCTGCTAAATGCGAGGGGTTTTACTGAACGGTTTTCAAAAAGAAATGCTGAGCCGCCGTCATAGCATAACAATCATTTCGGTTATTTTTGACAGTTCTTTGAAACTCCGGGATTACTGAGTGCTCAGTAATGGAATTAATTACCGAACTGATCATCGAGAGCTCAGCTGTTATTGTCTATCCAGTTGGAATCAAGACAGACATTCAATCAAAAATTACCATTTTCTTGGTCCACAAGTGTCGCAACTGTTTCGCATCTAGTGCGCTGTGTTGCTGACAACAACGGGAAGGATGCGCACTACTTTTGACATGATTAAAAAAACGTCGCGAGTTGGGTCGCGTCGCGACTTAATTGTGCGAAGTCCGGTTTGGTGGCGGCCCGACAATATAATCTCGTCAAAAATATAACTGGGTTCGGTAAACAAAAGTTAGTGTGTAGTGTGAAGACGCAGCAACTTCGAGCAAGTTCAACCTGTGAACAGGACTATTACCTGTTAGGGGTCGTCCATAAATGACGTAGCTTTTTGGGGGGGGGGGGGGTGGGTGTTGGTGATTTTGTGACGAAGTGTGACGATAGGGGGGTAGGGGTTTATGATATGATACGTAGCTTTCTACTAAGCCTTTTGAAAAACAGTATTTAAAAATTATTAAAAACTTTACCTGCGTTAAATATTAGAAAATCGAAGAAAACATATATTGCATGATTTTTTTTATTCACATTGATGTAAACAACAAATAATGGACATAAACGCCGTCTTCTGTTCATAATACATGCAGCTATCGGACGCAACAACTGTATCTGAGAAAATGGTTTAAAATCCTACTTAAAGAATAATGTATTGTGTATGCAGAAAAATTACAATTTCGCTCAAATGCTTCTCACGACCAATAGTTTGCTGCTTGCTATAAGGCACGGTACACCACCAAGGCTGCAAAGGAAAAAAAATAAGTTTTTGGAATTATGGCATTATTCGAGGAGTTCCTTATATAGTTTCTACAGGACTTCCTCGAATAATTCCTACAGCAATTTCTTAAGGAGCTCCTCTAACAAAGCTGCTTGTAAGGAATTTCTCATGGTGTTCTTTGTAGGTTTTCCCAACAGGAGAAGGAGAAAACTTCTGAAAACATTCCAAAAGGATTTGGAGGAATCTCAGAAGGAATCCCTGAAAGAAATTTTGAAAAGAAATCATAGACAAATTCCAAAAGAAATCTCGCGAGGAGTTCCTGGAGCAATTCTAGATGAAACTTTTGGAGAAATCTTGAATAAACTCATGAAAGAATCTCAGAAGGAGCTATTTGTAGAGTCTCAGAAGGAGCTTCTGGTTCAATTTTTGTAGAAAACACGGAAGAAATTTTGTTGGAGTCCCGAAAGGAATTCTGAGGGAATCCCAATTTTTTGGAGAAATCCCAAAAGATATCCGGATAGAACTCCTGGTGAAATCTAAGAAAGAAAATCCAGGAAGAATTCCAGAAGGAGCTATGGGAGAAATCCGTGAAGGGATTCCTCGCGGAACTCTAAGAGATCCTAGAGGAATATTGGAAGGAGTGTACGGAGGGATACCGGGAAAAAAATACTGGAGGACTAGTTTTCGAGGAATCCCAGAAGAAACACCCAGAAGAATCCAGGAAGGAATTCCTGAAGAAATCCAAAAAGAACTCCTGGAGGGGTTTAAAAAAAGAATGTTGGAAGAAATTCTAGCAAAAATTTCGGAATGAATATCTGAGTGAATTCCGGAAGGAATTCCTGAAAGAAACCCTGAAGGAACTCCTGAAGGAATCCAGAAGGAACCATCTTTAGGAAACCCAGGAAGAAATTCTGATGGAATCTCAAAATAAATTCCGGTACAAATCCCTGAACAGATGTTCGAAGAAACTGCAGGTGAAAGAGTGGAGAAGAAAACCTTAAAATAACTCCTGAAGGAAACCATGGATAAACTTAAAAAAAAACCTTAGAAAAAAAACTCCCAGAGAAATCTCAGAAGGATCTTTTGGTGGAATCTAAGAAGAAATTCCGGAAGGAATTCTTGGAGGGATCTCTGAAGGAAGTGCTGAAGCAATTACAGAATAACAGATTACAGTTTGTAGATTGCAATAAAGATTAACTATATTGGGAGTTTCAACTTGCTGTTCTTCGGCATCAAGCAGAACGATGGGCGGTTTAGTGATTTGGTGATAATCTCCACTGGTTGCTCTATGGTCTTGATGTCGGCGTTGTTTTTTTTTTCATAATACATAAGTATTCGTTAAACATACAAGTAAAAATTGATATAAAAACAAAGTTTCGTTTTTTTACGTTTTTACCATGATAATTTGGTTGAGAGGGGGGGTTTAACAAGCTACGTCATTTATAGGGGGTATCCGAATTTGTGACGAAATGCTACGAGGGAGGAGGGGGGTATTAAAAATCGCTTAAGGACAAGGTATTTGGAGTACATTGCTCAAAATTTCTAGAGCACCGTTTTTTAGAACCGTTGAACGGATTTGGATGAAAATGCATCACGCTAATTGTTCAGTGGTTGTCAATAGCGTGATGCATTTTCATCCAAATCCGTTCAACGGTTGGTATCCGAATTTGTGACGAAATGCTACGAGGGAGGAGGGGGGTATTAAAATCGCTTAAAAAAGCTACGTCATTTGTGGACGCCCCCTACCAGTTGGAATAAAGAGTAATCGTCGCATCTTCTTTGTTGCTTGTTTTGTGCCTTCTTTGTCTGACAATTCTCTTCACAGAACATGACCAGAAGTAAACATGACTCAAAAGATTTGACTACATACAAGCAAAAATAACTGAAAAAGACCCCTGAATCCTGGAAACCTCTGGGACTCTCTTCAACTCCCTGGAACGCCATTGATTAGGAAAAGTTAAAAAAAATCTGGCAGTCATGCCAACAGTTTAGGTTATGCCAGTGTTCAACAATTGGGTTATGGATGCATAATTATAGTGTGATGAAAACAATATCTATATATTGTTGGCAGCACAGCCCTGTCTGATGCGCGAATACACCCTTTTCTAAAGTTGAGCAACATTATTGACAATGACATGTAAGTGACAGATCTACATTCTTCTTTGTATTCATTAAAATGTTGATTCGAATAAAACATTAAAACGTGATTCTCCGGTGCGGTTTTCTCTTTGCGTTTTATCCGATTCCCTGGCGTATTCCGAGTCTCTGCCGGTCATCTGCCAACAGGTTATTGGCTCGGTGTGATAAGCGCGAAGAAAGATTTCGATTTCGTTGTACCGGAAAGTGTTTCGTGATCGTTTGAAAAAGTGTTTTGTCGGTGTGATTCCGTGAGCGAAAGAACTTTGTGAAGATGGCGGAGCAGCCGCGATTCTCGCTTCCGAGGTTGAACAACCAGAATTATCAATCCTGGAAGTTCAAGATCGAGATGATGCTCATTAGAGATGAGCTGTGGCATGTCATTTCGGATCGAAAACCTCAACCCGTGACATCGGATTGGATCAAAGCAGACATGAAAACCCGAGCCACAATTTGTTTATGTATCGAGGACAGTCAGACCAGTATTGTCCGAAACTGCACCAGTGCGCAGGATGCGTGGAATGCGTTTAAAGGATTATCACGACAAGGGATCGGAGGTGTACCTTCTCAAAAAGCTAACACGATTGGAGCTTGGAGAAGAAGGCGATATGGAGCAGCATCTCCAGAAGTTTACCGACTTGATTCAGCGCATTGCGGATACCGGTGAAGAAATCCCCAAGAAGTGGCAGGTGGCGATGCTGCTGTGTTCGCTACTCGATTCGTACGACCCACTAGCGACAACAGTCGAGCAGCAGCCGGCGAATTAACTGACTCTCGACTTGGTGAAATCAAAGCTTCTCTCGGAGGCTGAAAAGCGGAGGGAAAAAGCGGATCTACAGCAGGTGGACGTGGCGTTGAAAAGGCTTTGCGTACGGATTTTCGCAAGCACCGCGGCGGCTCGAACGACGATAAGAAAACACGTTCCTGTTTTCATTGCAAGAAAAGTGGCCACCTAAAGCGAAATTGTCGTGTTTGGAAGAAGGAAGTTGCCGAGAGCTCCTCGAAGAAGCACGATGGACCGAGTCAATCGAAGAAAGGATTGAAGCGAAAGCGAAGCAAGTAAGTGTCAGCGATGGACCCGTTGCCTGGATGGTCGGCCACGGCGAGCCGTCGTGGTGGTTTATCGACAGTGGAGCGTCCCGTCACATGACTGGCGATGGAAGATTTTTTCGAGAGTTCAGTGGAACAAAAGGCGTGAGCGTGATGTTGGCAGATGGAGAAAAGGTCAATGCTACCGGAATCGGCCATGGATCGATCGTTGGCGTGAACGACAAGGATGAGCGTGTCGATATCGAGATGCGCGACATGCTTTGTGTTCCAAAATTGACCAGTGGTTTGATCACCGACGAACCGACGTGACAGTGGCGATCCAAAACTGTCCCTCCCTAATTTAACGGTCGACCAGCGAAGCGAGCGATCGCTTCTGTCAAATCAGCGCAGACACGAACCGTTTCCTATATGAACACGCGGGGGTTTGGTGTCGAGCTTGTAAAACGAATTGTAAGCCCAGCATAAGTATTGAAGCTTTACGTGCAAATGAAGCTTCATTTATTTCAAAATGCTGAATGCGCCATCTCGATGTGAAATGTGACACTGTGTTGCACGCGAAAAAAATAATACTTGTGAGTTCCACCTACAGATCTCATTTAAACATGCCCACATCGATGGTTGGAAATTTGGGGAAACCCGAGCAGGAGAAAATAGCTGAAGAATAACAAACTCAGGTATGGAAAACCCAATACCTGCAACCTGAATGAGTTATTAATTAGCCCTGCATAAGAGGTAAAATACCTCAAATAATAACTGGAGTGTATTCTGTGCATAACTAGTGAATAATGATATCAGGATTGCAATACCTAAATAATAATCGGCGATTTTTCTATACAAATAACGATTTTCCATAATTGAATAATACCTCAAGCAGTCCTCAACTCTAAACCAATAACTCATTGAGGTATTGTATCAATACCTACAAAATACCAAAATAAGTTATTTTCAATACCTGGATAACTGACCAATACCTTGTCTTGGTATGATACCTGACTTTGGTATGCTTCAGTTATGTGTTAGTTATTCGTTCCTGCTCGGGAAAGATAGGCCGTCAAAAAAAAATCAAGGACACCACTCCCCCATAAAAAATGAAAAAAAAAATGACTCCCCCATATAATCTGGAGGGGTGAGAAAGAAAGCCTCAAAGAGAGTCAGGCAAAAATGAGATGAAATTCTTCTTTCGCAGCAGCCAATACAATGCAGTATTGTTTGAAGCGGTAAAAAATAGATATCGTGTGATCTACTCCGGGCTTTTCATTTTACTTTGGTGGAAACCGTCAGCTTGTTAAGAAGCATTTTAAGTGCAGTCGAAAACCTATCTTGCCCAGTGTATTAACCTAATACAATAGTGGAATCCAGCAATAACGCTCAAGCCAGGATAGAAAGGAGTGCAGTGTGATAGTAAGATTTTTATTAGCAAAATTACCGTCTATATCAAAATCTAAACCTAATTGTTTCAAGTAGACGTTATTCCGATCACATGCTGGAGCCCAAACGGTAGTTATTAGTAACCGAGAAAAAGATCTGATCAGGTAAGACTTTTGGCAAATGTTGGTGTGAAGTACTCTATTTCATGGTCGGTTTTTAACACGTTATCAGGTCGAAGCCCACCTTGAAACGTGGGAGCAAGTGGGGAGTGGCTTTCGTCGTCGCGTGCTGTGAACGAATACCCTACCATCAAATTGCCCATGAAAAATCTTCATTTCAACGAAAAAAGATCGACGATATTCCAGCGGCGTCCAGAGATATTCAATTTTACGACATTTTCTTAGAAAAAATCCACTGTGCATTGGATAAAGAACTATTGGCCGCCGCAAAGGAGCCATTTTTGGGGCCTACACCTGCACCATATAGACCAACTATAAGATTTCAAAGAGGAGAAGTGCTGAACCCGTACTCTGCTGACGAACGGAACCCTTACCTCTCGGATGGACAAACCTCTAGGAATGGAACAAATTCAATGACCCATAGAAACAGTCCAAAGACCTTATAGAAATGCTGCAGCCACACCAGTGCATGTTAACGGTATCCGCACCACCGACGATCATCCAGAACCACGAGTGAACAGACCCTGCTGCTGTCAGTGTTTTCACTAGATTTGACGCATTCCCTAGATGAAGGTAACAATAGTATATTTACATGTAGCAGATGTATTGTTACTAATTTACATAATGACGATAGTGAAATGAATATTTATGGTATTTTAACTGTTAATGAACAATTACCAATAATTAATAATAATAAAAATGATCATGTAATTTCTGAAATTGACAAGCTATCATTGTTTACTAAGAACTCACCTGCTACTGAAATAGTTATCTATTGCCAGAACTTTAATCGTATGAGTAGCGCATCAAAGTTGAATGCAATCCATAAAATATATTGAGTTCAAATTATTCAGTTATTCTGGGCACTGAAACTAGCTAGAGTGACAGTGTCAAAAACGAAGAAGCTTTTGGTAGCGATTATAACGTGTTTAGAGACGACCGTGATCTAACATTAAGCCATGTCATGCATTTTTCCCACAATATATAAATTCTAAGCTTTCATTTAACAATAGTTAGTTTTCATAAAATTCCTGTGTATTTGTAATTTGTTATTTATAATTTTATTGAAAACAACAATACACTTTGTCAGCATTATTTATTGAAAAATAATTTCCCATAGACTGGTCAAAAACTAATGCAAGATAACAAGTAAGTGAATAGATTAATAAAAAAGAATTTATTGAGATACTCTTCGTAAGATATCTCAGTAATCAAATGTCGAATCGAAATAAAATTTCAGGGCCTTATACAAGGATATTGTAGCTTTCATTTGGTGCTATGAGAACCCAAATCGGTTGACAGACAGCTGAGATATTTATTATGGGTGGAGCGGACCTGGTGTGATGGTTAGAACAGTTGACTATCACGCCGAGGACATGAGATCGAATCCCACTCCCGACAAAACTCGCAAAATGTGAGTTCTTCCTTCGGAAGGGAAGTAAAGCGTGGATCCCGAGATGAACTAGCCTAGGGCTAAAAATCTCGTTAATACAGATAAAAAAAAAATATATTTATTATGGTACCCTTGGTCAAAAATCTCTCAAAAAGTTAACCTTACTCCCAAGTATTCTTTGAAAGATATCTCGGTAACCAAATGTCCAATCCTAATAAAATTGTATAGGGTTCTACTAGAATGTTGTAGCTTTCATTTGGTGCCAGGATAACCGAAATCGGTTGACAGACGGCCAGAATATTTATTATGATACACTTGGTCAAAAATCTCAAAAGGTTTAGTTGTATAAATCCTAAGTAGGGGTATTAGGGGCATAATGGACACCCTAAGCAAATGAGTATGTTAGGCCTGTATAACAGACAAAAACTTGACATATTATCAGTTGGCTTACAACTTTAACTTGTTTCCTACGTATTTCAATCATTTACAACTGGTAGAATGCCATTATTGTGAAGAAATAATGAATTGAAAACCGTGTGTTTTAGGGGCTGGCAGCAAAGGTACGGGGCGAAATGGACACCCCTGCATATTTTATGCTGTATCTTTGAGAATATTGACCAGTTAAGTAATTTGCCAACGCAGATCAATACCACAGATATAATACTCCATCTTAGACGAGTTTACATAACTTCAAAGTTAATTAAATAAATTTTGGGCTAAAATAATCGGATTGAATTTTTTTCAAACTCTCTAAAACGCCTAACAGTAGGCAACGCGCGTACATCCATTCTTAATTGCCAGTGTTCATTTCGCCCCGAATAGACTACAACATTAAAATTGCTATTTTCAGTGTGTTCTGATCAAAAATATAATACTTCATCCATTGCTAAATCTACGTGTACATGTAGATAAGCTAACAATTCACTTGTTTGTATGGTGGACACACTCAATCACTCGTAATACCTTATTTGCTGCTGCTTCGAAATTATAAGAAATCCATCATATGAAAAACATACTTCAATTTCAATGTTATTTTGGTTATTTTAAAGGAATATAAATGGTATTTTTGAAAAATAGAACAATGTCTTGTTCCTTTACACTTATGCATTGAAAGTTTTACATAAAAGTCAACGGTTTCGGCAAAAACAGGGGTGTCCATTTCGCCCCGGGTGTCCATTATGCCCCTAATCCCCCTACTCTTCGAAAGATATCTCTGTAACCAAATGTCCAATCAAAGTAAAATTTCTGGGCGATCTACTAGGATGCTGTAGCTTTCATTTGGTGCCAAGAGAACCCAAATCGATTGACAAACGGCCAAAAAAATTATTATGATACACTTGGTCAAAAATCTTAAAAAGTTTAGATGTATGACTCATAAGTACTCTTCGAGAGATATCTCATTAACCAAACGTCCAATCGAAAAAAAATTCAAAAGCGTTCTACTCCCAAGTAACAATTCCATTGCTGGTTGGTTTTGTTTGATTTTTATTAGGGTTTTATCACAGCAATAATTAAAACTCACAGTTTTATGACTGTTTTTATGAAAACCATTGATGAAATGTTTTATAGTATACTTGAAGATATGCATAAAGACAGATTTTAAGAGTAAACAAAACCCTCCGATATGTAAACCTTCTGGCAATCATTATTACCACAATAAAACTGTTAAAACTCTCAACAGATGGCGATCCGTTCGATTAAGAACGACATCTGTTGGTGGAAAAGCCGAAACAACGACACTGCTAGGTTTATTGCGGTCATCATAAAAGTAAACTTTCTTTCGTGTTATTTTCGCTGATTATGGTCGTCGCCATATTGAAGAATTAGCTAACGTGAATGGAAAATAGTTATTTTTGCTCAAATTAGCAATGAATTTATAGTTTGCCATAATTTCCATAACGTGCTCACATGAATAAACTATCTCTGCTGAGTTTTCTTGTGATTCGCGATAGTTTTACTAAATCAATCAATTGATTTATATCATTCCAAGATGATGATTTTTACTATTTTCGAAGCGCAATAATTTTATGGTTCTGCAACCCCAATATTCACGGTAAAATTGAATGCGCATAAGCCTACCAACACAATAACTACTAAAATATTGCTTTAAAATGATCGCTTTCTACTTACGAATGATGCATCCTCCTGAACTTTACGTGCCATCGAAGAAGCTTTTCTGCATCTTGAGCTGTCATAGTTTTGTTGATAAAAAAACAATAACAATCGAGAATGGGAAACTTCTCAACTAGGTTTTAAAACGGGTTTATTGCTACTTCTAATGCGGTTTGCAAAACCTCTCCGAGAGTGGTCCACTTAGCCGGAAGATTCTGTTAAAGAGGTTATCAAGAGGTTTTGATGTATAAATCAGTTTTATTGCAAGTTTTAAAAAATTGGTCATGAAGATCTCTTGTAGAGCCGAACAAAACATAAAATGTTACTTGGGACTAGGCTGTAGTAGCTTTTATTTGCTTCCAAGAGAACTCAAATCGGTTGACAGACGGCTGAGAAACGTGCGTGACTTTTTTTTGTAACGCACATACACACACACACACACACACACACACACACACACACACACACACACACACACACACACACACACACACACACACACACACACACACACACATACAGACATTTGCTCAGTTCGTCGAGCTGAGTTCATTGGTATATGAGACTCGACCCTCAGGGCCTCGGATCGAAAGTCGGTTTTTCGGTCTTATGGGTGTAAGAAGGGTAAAAAGAATTTATTGAAATACTTTTCGTTAGATATCTCAGTAATCAAATGTTGAATCGAAATAAAATTTCAGGGTCTTATACAAGGATATTGTAGCTTTCATTTGGTGCTATGAGAACCCAAATCGGTTGACAGACAGCTGAGATATTTATTATGGTACCCTTGGTCAAAAATCTCTCAAAAAGTTAACCTTACTCCCAAGTACTCTTTGAAAGATATCTCGGTAACCAAATGTCCAATCCTAATAAAATTGTATAGGGTTCTACTAGAATGTTGTAGCTTTCATTTGGTGCCAGGATAACCGAAATCGGTTGACAGACGGCCAGAATATTTATTATGATACACTTGGTCAAAAATCTCCAAAGGTTTAGTTGTATAAATCCTAAGTACTCTTCGAAAGATATGTCTGTAACCAAATGTCCAATCAAAGGAAAAATTTCTGGGCGATCTACTAGGATGCTGTAGTTTTCATTTGGTGCCAAGAGAACCCAAATCGATCGACAAGCGGTCAAAAAAATTATTATGATACACTTGGTCAAACATCTTAAAAAGTTTAGATGTATGACTCATAAGTACTCTTCGAGAGATATCTCGGTAACCAAACGTCCAATCGAAAAAAAATTCAATAGCGTTCTACTAGGATGTAGTAGCTTTCATTTGCTTCCAAGAGAACTCAAATCGGTTGACAGACGGCTGAGAAACGTGCGTGACTTTTTTTTTATAACGCACATACACAGACACATACACACATACACACACACACACATACAGACATTTGCTCAGTTCGTCGAGCTGAGTCCATTGGTATATGAGACTCGGCCCTCCGGGCTTCGGATCGAAAGTCGGTTTTTCGAGCGATATTTATACCCTTCTTATGGGTGTAAGAAGGGTAAAAAGGGTAAAAAGGCTTTTCCTACATACATTCCATGATATTTTTGCTACTGTTTATTAAGCTCAAATATTACAAAGAGATAGTAGTTTTTATGTTTTTGTAGCAATTGCATTTTCATGTATAACTAACTTGTGAAACCAAATATGATCATAAAAAATCTGTTGACAGACGGCTGAGAAATTTATTATGATACATTTTATCAAAAATCTCTCAAAAGCGTAAATTTCATTACTCCTTAGTACTCGTGGAAAGATATCTCGGAAACAAAATGTCCAAACGGCATTAAATTTAATAGCATACTACTAGGATGCTGTAGTTTTCATTTGATGCTGAGAGAACTCAAATCGATTGACACACGGCTGATTCATTTATTATGAAGCATTTTGTCAAAGACCTCTTAAAAAGTTAAGTTGTATTACTCCAAAGTACTCCCCAAAAGATATCTCGGTTACAAAATGTCCAATCGGAATGAAATTCAAAATCGTTCTTCTAGGATACAGTAGCTTTCGTTTCGGGCCTTAAGAACCCGAATCGGTTGATAGACGGCTGAGAAATTTATGGTGATACACTTTGTCAAAAATATCTAAAATAATTAAGTTGTACTACTCCCTAGCACTCTTTGAAAGATATCTCGGTAACCGAACGTCCAATCAAAATAAAATTAAATAGCGTTCTACTAGGATGTAGTAGCTTTCATTTGCTTCCAAGAGAACTCAAATCGGTCAACAGACGGCTGAGAACCGTGAGTGACAGTTTTTTGTAACGTACATACATACACACACACACACACACACACACACACACACACGCAAACACACACACACACGCAAACACACACACACACACACACACACACACACACACACACACACACACACACACACACACACACACACACACACACACACACACACACACACACACACACACACACACACACACACACACACACACACACGCACATACAGACATTTGCTCAATTCTTCGAGCTGAGTTGATTGGCCCTGCGGGCCTCGGGTCGAAAGTCGGTTTTCCAAGCGGTATTTATACCCTTCTTATGGGTGTAAGAAGGGTAAAAACTGAATGTTCTTATATATGCTGATGACATGAAGCTGTTCCTAGAAATTAGAAATAAAGATGACGCCAATGTACTTGAGAATGAAATTCAAATTTTCCATGTATGGTGCTCTAAAAGTTTATTGGAACTAAATGTAAAAAAGTGCAATCATATAAAGTACAGTAGAAAACGATGTCCATCAGATGTCTCAATAAAGCTAGGCAATCAAATTTTTGAAAAATGTGAAAAAATAAGAGATTTGGGTATAATTTTAGACACAAAATTAACGTTTGTAGAACATTATAGGGTAGATAATCAAAAGTTGAACCAAATTGCGGCTTTCTGAAGTAGCGCAAATTTTGAGTGATTTTTTCTCCCACATGGAAATGATTTACTGCGGCAAAATCTTTTGTACCGTCAAGGCGCCATTCACCGTGGGGGCTCCATTCACCGTGTGCCTTTGAATATTTCTTCATTATTTCCATATTATGATTGAATGATATGACAATTTCCCTTCAATTTCACCAATACAACACTAATGTATTGTTACCATGTAAAAACGCTCACTGGAAACATTTAAAAGTATCATTTTGACACTAAAGTGTGTTTACATGAAGCGGGTTTCTGCTCGTTCACTGCATTCATAGTGAAAAAACGAAAACTGCGCTAAGGTGATTTAAGCGATAAACTAAATGTAGTAACGTTTTTATTCCATCAAGAAGCAATTAAATTCTCATATCAGGTATGTATTTTGCATAACCGAAGTAAGTTTAACAAGAAAGTACGATTACTCGTACTTTTTAATTGAAACAAAAGGGCACGGTAAATGGGTACCCTAAAAATCAATGGTCTTCATTCACCGTGCCCCATATTGTCCTATATATCTAGAAAAAATCGAAAATATGAACATTCGTTTTTCTAATAAAATCTTGCAAGTTATTACTTGAAATGAATTTAAACGAAGAAAATTCCCTTGGCTGGGTTCTTTTGATCATTTTTAAACAAAGTAGAATAAAATTTCTCATACACGGTGAATGGGTCCCTACTACCACAATGAATGGTGACCTACCACGGAATTAGGCGACCCTACTACCCTTTACTAATTTTACTATATCACCAAATTTTGTAAAAAATATTCTACTTCTGTGGATATTGCTTTAATTTTAACCTATAATGAAGGCAATTAAAAGCGGCACCAACAATGTTTATAAGACTGGTGTCAAATGACAGCCCTTATTTGCCCCGAATCCTCTTAGATCCACGGTGAATGGTGCCTTGACGGTACACGAAAGCCACGGGTATAAGCTTTCTGTTAAGTGGTAAAAAGTTTGTATTTGCACCGAATTTCATTGAATAATTCGATTATTCGTCAATAATGATTTTAATCTTAATTTGAACCATCGTAATCATAATTTGAACCAATTTGATTTTAATTTGAACTACTAGCGGCAGCAGCTCGAGCATCTCCCAAAACAGCCAATTTCGTGCTGAACAATAGCAAAACATATGGATCTGCTAATTCCCATAACTATTTTTCATTAGGCAGTGGAATTTCAACTAAGAATGTTCTAAACTCTTCAGGAACTTGGAAATTAAATTTGGAATTTTTCATCCCCCAAGAGTAAACAAAACAACCACTAGCGCAGTCTGCAGGCTAACACTGGAAGCTCGCCCCCGTTTACTAGTTCAAATTTAGATTACAAATGGTTCAACTTAAGATAACATTCTACAAGTAAGAATTACATAAATTTGATAATTTTATGACAAATAATGTGGAATATTATTCGGTTGGTCGATTCTACGATAAATAAGTTTTCATTTGACGTGTTCACATATTGCGTGTGATACAATGCATGAGCTGTACGAGTGCACCGAAAATGTGCTTTCTCTGGGGGGAAATGGGTGATCACAATCACAGTGATTTTTCAATTACCTGTTTTCCATGACAAAAACGCTTTTTTCAATGCTTTCAAAGTCCATGTTATCAGTTTATATTACGGAAAGCTGTTTAACATCTTGCCTATAAAGTACGTTGTTTTAATGAATTTCGAAATGGTTCAAATTAAGATTACAATTTGACTAGTTCAAAGTTTGATTTCCTACCCTAATACAATTATCCATAGAGCATATAATATGTTATCGTTTATAAAACGTTTTGGTTATAACTTTCAGGATCCATACACTATAAAAACATTATAGGGGGTTGTGGGGCAAGATGGCCACCTTAAGGTTAAGCGCCTTGGGAGCATATACTTTCATTAGAATATGGCTATTTAACACTAATCCCCTTTGTTTCATGTCTTTTCTATCTTCCTAACACAAAAAAGCATTTCATTTTGCACTACGAATGCAAAATAAATTCATTTCAAAAATACTACTTTTGACATAGAATTTTTGCCATATGGGGCAAGATGGCCACCCCATCGGGGCAAGACGGCCACAGAGCTAATTTTTTTTTACAATTAGTGTGCTTTAATCATTAAGCAACTAGCTAAGCAACGTTCATTAAATCAAGGTCGAATCATCCGCAACGCTTTGCCTACAGATGGTGTGGTGTTTGCCATCATTTTCTTTATGATAATATTTGAAATAAAATTGATGGAAATTTCTTTGAAAACGTTCTATGATTTGGTCTATTTTTTCAGCAAAGTTGTTTATCTCGAAACGATTTATCTGCAGATACATTACTACTCTTTTCATGCATTATACTGTAATTCAACATCTTGTAACAAACCCTCTTATGGCGGTTTTAGTTATGATTTTCCATCCCTGCGCCAAAATATTCAATGAAACCAATCACCGTTCAACAGCAAATAACTTCAAAGTTATTCTGAGGTATCATCACCATCGCAGTTAATTTTAACTGCTCCAACTAATATTAAAAAGCATTTTTCTGTGGTTTTTCAGTATATCTAAACATCAATAACAGTTTTAGATTGGTTTTTGGATGGCTTTTGGATGGTTTTTGGATGGCGACATAGGCTTTACCACAGGTGGCCATCTTGCCCCGAATGATTACGATACGTTTATCATTTTTTATATAGGGTGGGGCGGGGCAAGATGGGTCGCGGGGCAAGATGGGTCAGTGCCATTTTTGGG
This sequence comes from Aedes albopictus, assembly GCF_035046485.1. Taxonomy (NCBI): domain Eukaryota; kingdom Metazoa; phylum Arthropoda; class Insecta; order Diptera; family Culicidae; genus Aedes; species Aedes albopictus. The sequence goes on from NC_085136.1 coordinate 172,624,974, forward strand.
CGCATTACTCATGTTTTGATTATGTTAATAATTTTGTTAGATGACCGGCAAGAATATACAAAAGTTTGGAGCATTGATTGAAAAATTATTCACTCTCCTTGGAAATAAAAAATAAAATGGTTTTTAGCTATTTTTCTTATGCGATACATTCCATATAATCTCCATATAAACGGCCGCGGGGCAAGATGGGTCACCTTCAATTTTGAACGTATTTTTGGAGCATTCAAAAACTATTTATTTTTTATTACAAGACTATCTCATAAACTACTTTTATCAAGCGGAATGAACGCTCAAAGTTATAACATAAAATTATGATAATTTTTTAGTGAAAACATCGATTTTCAAGTCGTCTTAGGACCACTCAAATCGTAAAGTTTTTTATATTCCAAATAAATTTATAAAATATTTACTAGTAGCTCTTGATTACTCAGTATGGGTATGGAGCATATATGAATGCGGAACAAATCTTGTATTTTGACGTTTATCGTTGAGAAAATGTGAATTACATAAAAGGTGACCCATCTTGCCCCGCACTTTTTTCACGGCGCAAAATCGATCACTTTTTAAAACTGCTTGTTTAACATCATATTTTGTATTTAATGAACTTTTTATCTACTTTTAGCATAGCTAACTAGTGTATTAAAGAGTAGCGGACGGATACAAACCAATACGATTTGTATTTACAAAGTTATGGTGATCCATCCTTAGGTGACCCATCTTGCCCCGCTCCACCCTATATATATATATGCAGAAAATATTTTTGTGTTGCGAATTAATGCTTAAAACACAGGGTGGCCATCTTGCCCCATATAACCATCTTGCCCCACAACTCCCTACATTGCGTATGTGAGATCAATATTAGAGTATTGCAGCCTTGTTTGGTCTCCTTACATGTAAAAACATGAAGAACGCATAGAGTCAATTCAGAAGCAGTTTCTATTGTACGCACTACGTAAATTAGGATTCCTCTGCCTTCATACGAAGCACGTTGTTTGCTGATCAACATTCAGACATTGACAGAACGACGTGACTACGCTATGGTATCGTTTGTTACTGATATTGTCTCACAGCGTACTGATTCACCTGAATTACTGTCCAAATTAAATTTTTATGCTCCCAGCCGACATCTACGTGAGAGAAATTTGTTTACAGCGGAACGTCATCATGCTGATTATGCAAAATATGGACCGTTAAATCAAATGTTGTACACCTATAATCGGCATTGTGAAATGATTGACCTAAATATGACTAGAACGCAGTTGAAGAAACATTTTCAAAACATTCGAAATTGTAGAAGCTAAATAAAATAGCAGATAGATGTAGCCTTTATATGTAGAATGATAAAAAAAAATGAACTAATAACAATTATAAATATAAAATACGTATAAATAGATATTAAGCATGAAATATGTTGAAATTGGTCTACGTTTGATTGACCACAATAAATAAATAAATAAAAAACCGCCACTTGAAGGAGATGACAATGTGTATGCTATTGGATGCGGGCCTAGATCAGCGATTCTGGGGTGAAGCAGTTTTAACAGCGACCTACATCCAAAACCATGTGCCATCCAAGTCCATTGGCATGAGTCCGTTCGAGTGCTGGTACAACAGGAAGCCATCGTTGGAGCACTTCAGGATCTTCGGATGCGAAGCGTGGGTGCAGATTACCGCGGAGAAAAGGAAAAAAATGGAAGTGAAGTCCCGAAAAATGGTATTTGTTGATTACTTGAACCAACATAAAGCGTGTCGTTTGCTTGATACGGTTAGTGACCGTATCACAATAAGTCGCGATATGAAATTTGTGGAGGACATGAGCTAGGACATGAGTGTAAACAAGAACTTGGACGAAAAAGTGATTTGTAAAAATGACAGTGGACCGGTCGAGTCCGAGACTGAGTCTAGTGTGGAACTGGAACCGCTAGTGAAGAACGACGAAGCACCTGATCAAGAAAACGATATGCTGGAGTATGAAAGTGCCGAAGAATTGAATTCCGAGGAAGACGAACCCGAAGAAGAACTAGTGCTTGGAAGTAATGTGAATAGAGAAGAGCAATCAGGAGCGCGACAGAGGTCGACGCGAAATGTGTTACCAGTGCGATACAGGAGTTAGGTCTTGCAGCGATTGAACAGAACGAGCCCGCTACGTTTAAGGAAGCAATTGGTGGTCCCGAAAAGGAGGAGTGGCTCACAGCCATGAAAGAAGAGTACCAGTCCTTGATCTCAAATGGTACCTGGGAGTTAGTAGATCCGCCAGCCAACCGTAACATAGTTAGTAGCAAGTGGGTCTATCGGAAGAAACTGAACGCCGACGGTGAAGTTGAGAGGTTCAAAGCTCGTCTAGTGGCGCAGGGGTTCACCCAGTGCTTCGGTTCCGACTATGAGGAGATTTTTGCCCCGGTTGCCATGCAGTCGAACGCGTACTGTTGGCTGGGGCAGGACAACAGAGAATGTTAGTCAAGCATCTAGACGTGAAGTCAGCTTACCTATACGGGACCCTAAGCGAAGAAATTTATATGCGGCAACCGCCAGGGTTAGTGACCAAGGAGCGTGCATACCAAGTTTGCCGATTACGAAAGAGCATATATGGCCTGAAGCAGGCCGCCAGGGTTTGGCATCAGACGATTACCCAAATCTTGAAGGAACTGGGATTCGACCAGTGCGGGAGCGATTCGTGTCTGTACCGGAAGCGATTGGCCAGCGGCGGATGGATTTACCTTTTGCTTTATGTCGACGATATCCTGGTGACCTGTGTGCAAGAGGAGGAGATTACCATAATCGAGAGAGCGTTGCAGAAGAAGATACAGATAACGAGGCTGGGCGAAATTACTTGTTTTCTGGGAATCCGAGTACGCACGGACGAGAACGGCATCTACAGTCTTAGTCAGGAGAATTTCATCAGGAAACTGGTGAAGCGTTACAGAAAGGAAGGAGCGAAGGGATCCAAATACCCCATGGACCCGAGCTACTTCAAGCTGAGCCTAAACGGAACGAAACTTAGCGACAACGAAGAATATCATAGTCTGATCGATTCGCTGTTGTACCTTGCCACTAACAGTCGACCGGATATTGCGGCTTGCGTCGGGATTCTAAGTCGTAAGATCAGTCATCCGTCTGACGTTGATTGGACTGAGAGTCAGAGAATCATACGCTACCTGGTACATACGATGGATTACAAGCTGAAGTTAGGCAAAGCGGAAGAGAAGTTCGAGCTGGTCGGCTACAGCGACGCCGACTGGGCGGAGACAGCAGTGACAGAAGATCTTGCAGCGGATACGTGCTCCTCCTTTACGAGGAGCTACCATCAGTTGGTCAGTAGAAAGCAGAGTTGCGTGGCGACATCTACAATGGAGGCGGAGTACGTTGCGCTCTCTGAAGCGTCGCATGAGGTCGTTGGCTGCGGAGTCTCTTGAAGGAGCTGAACGAGGAGCAGGCCAAGCCAACTGTGGTATTCGAGGATAACAGAAGCTGCCTCGATTTCGTGACCAACACAAGAAGAGGACCAACACAAATATAGATACGCGGTATCACTACACTCGTGAGCTTTCAGCGTCGGGAGTGATCGAGTTGAGGTACTGTCCGTCAGAGGAGATGGTGGCGGACGTCTTGACAAAACCATTGGGTGCAACCAAAGTCAAGAAATTTACCGCGGAGCTGGGTCTGATCGGCGGAGCAGATGAAGGAGATAAAGCCTGAATTCGCGAGGAGGAGTGTTGGCAGCACAGCCCTGTCGGATGCGCGAATACACTCTTTTCTAAAGTTGAACAACATTATTGACAATGACATGTAAGTGACAGGTCTACATTCTTCTTTGTATTCATTAAAAAGTTGATTCGAATAAAACATTAAAACGTGATTCTCCGGTGCGGTTTTCTCTTTGCGTTTTATCCGGTTCCCTGGTGTATTCCGATTTCCGAGTCTCTGCCGGTCGTCCGCCAACATATATCAAGACCAACAATTGAAAAGGCCGCATCAACATTGCGTAACACGTTTCTGTCGACTTATAGAGCCGATTTCTTCACCCTGGCTTAAGCCTGCTTAAGCGTTAAACCTTGTTTAACTATATGGGTAAGCCTGGCTTACCGGTTAAGCCGAGGTGAAGAAATCGACCCTTAGGGACTTCTGGAATCCACCCACGCATCTCACCACCATTAACAGAAAGCTTGATGTTTGCGCTTTCTGTTAGTGGTGGTGATGTGTGTGGGTGGAGTTCAAAAGACAGAAACATGTTTGTTTACAAAATGTTGATGTGGCCTTTTCAATTGTTGGTCTTGATATATAAAAATCCAGTGACATACGTGGGACCGCGCATAACTTGCGAACGGAAGGTACGATTTGGTCGTCTTAGTTTTATTCTGTTAGTTTTCACCCAAGGAAGGTTTATGAGGCATGGAAAAATTGAGAGTTTTTGGAAATCGATTTTTCATACATTTTGAGCGGGGACTCGACAGGGACCTGAACTTGGAACGTCAAAAAATGCAATAGGCAATACGAAGTTTGCCGAGGATAGCTAGTTTTTTTTTAATAAATGAAATAACAATGTCATTGTTATTTTAAACCATTTCTTATAGTTCTGGTAACTATGATGTGATTTTAATATTTGAGGTCGATTTGCCAGCAAATCTTATTTCGTAACAGTAATTTCTTCAAATTAAACAATTATGCAGTTTTCGTGTCATCAGCGGTACGCAATTTTCAATCATTTTTTAAGCGTTAAATACAGGGGATAGACAAAATGATCGGGACAGGCAAAATTTTCACTTTTCAAAAAATGTTCAACTAGCTGTAACTTTTCGTAAAGTGCATCAAATATTCTCAAATTTTTACTGTAAGTTCATCAACTAGTTGTGTATCAGTGGTCAAAATTTGGGAAAGATCGAATCTCCACGAAGTTATAACAATTCTTGGAAAAGGTAAAATTATTCGATAGCCAAAATTGAGCTGTTATATCTCCGGATTTAATGAACCGAATGCAATGAAATTTTGACCATTTATGACTTATATAATGAGCTATGGAAAACCGTTGACCTAACTTGAAATTCTTGACACGGAAGAAAATTATAACGATAAGATTATTTTTCTAATAAAACACCAAATTATCAAAAACTTCAACATCGTTTCAAAATTCAAGATGCAAATTATAGTTCATTTAATTTCCCTCTAATTGACTTATATATAGCCGTGTTTTGAAGGAAAGTAACAAATTAACCGCCAACAACTTGAAAAAGTAATGGAATACATATTAAAAATAGACCAATTTCCTAAAAAATCGTGAAAAAAATAAAATCGCTATATTTTTTTCTCTTGTTGAAAATTTCAAGTTAAGTCAAAAGTTTTCTTGAGTTCATTATATAAGTCATGTATGGTCAAAATTTCATTGCAATCGGTTTATTAAATCCGGAGATATAATAGCTCAAAGTTGACTATCGGATAATTTTACCTTTCTCAAGAATCTTTTTAACGTCGTGGAAAATGGCCCGATCTTTCCCAAATTTTGACTACTGATACATAACTAGTTGATGAACTTACAGTAAAAATTTGAGAATATTTGATGCACCTTACGAAAAGTTACAGCTAGTTGAACATTTTTTGAAAAGTGAAAATTTTGCCTGTCCCGATCATTTTGTCTATCCCCTGTATGTATAATTTTGTAACTAAATTGGTGCAATAAATATCGTGGCACACATGTATACGTTGACATAGAGCGCGAATTACTAAAGTAAGATTTATAATAGAATTTTCAGAATTCAATTCATATTTGGGTAGTTTTCAACAATTGGTGGATCATCCTAATGCCGTTTTTTGTTTTTTGTTTATTTAAACTTAAGCTACACTGAGGATACTGCAACTCCGAAAATCATACGAATCAACTATGATTTATTGCCTCAAGAATTTCTTGCGAAAATCATAGTTACGAACTATGATTTTGAATTCAAAGCGCCAACTATTATTGTCATACTGTTACTGTATAAATTTCATAACACTTACGTATGAAAATCATACCGATAACGTTTAAAAAGTGAAACTATGTCTTATGACAATGGATCATTGAAGCCGTCTTTTCCGCTACTCACCGTATCAAAACAAAAGCGCCACCGTATATGGGCGGTAACACAGTGACAGCAGTCGAGTTACGTCAAACACACAAGGCTACGGTGGCGCTATCTGTTCATTTCATAGCGGCCGTTTTAGTTATTTCAGTGATCCATTATACATATTTTTATGAAATATTTTGCACAAATTTAAAAAAAATCGCAATCTGGAATCGAACCGGGAACGTCAAGATTAGCGAGTGCGTGCTTTACTCATACGCCCATCGACGCTTCGGAAGTTGAAGTGGTTAGAAGCCAATAAAAGGTTTTGTTGTTTTTTAGCAATGGTGTTTCATAACATATCTTATGATTTTCATACGATGCTTCTTATGAGATTTTTCATACGACAAGACAAGTCTTATGGATTTCGCTTTTCAATGTATGAAAATCATACGGGAACTATGAAATGATGAAAAAAATGACAATAACTGATTCATAAGATGTAAACTATGAAAAACATACGAACAGTATCCTCAGTGTAGTTTTACACTCGGTTTTTTTGTTGCGGTTTTGAAGTTCCATTAGTTTTTCCATGGAATATGACGACTTTTTTTTCTGAATATTACAATCCGGTGTTACAATCCTGTCCTAAAATTCAATATAATTCTAGTGCATTAACTGCAAAAAAAAAACTTACAATTGCCAAAAAGTCACATGGAACAAATATGCATCTACCTGCTGTAAAGCTTTAATTGCCAAAGTGGACAGAATTGAAGCAAACATAAGGCTCAAAAGGGGAGAAAATTAGTGGATTGTACATATTAAAAATAGACCAATTTCCTAAAAAATCGTGAAAAAAATAAAATCGCTATATTTTTTTCTCTTGTTGAAAATTTCAAGTTAAGTCAAAAGTTTTCTTGAGTTCATTATATAAGTCATGTATGGTCAAAATTTCATTGCAATCGGTTTATTAAATCCGGAGATATAATAGCTCAAAGTTGACTATCGGATAATTTTACCTTTTTCAAGAATCTTTTTAACGTCGTGGAAAATGGCCCGATCTTTCCCAAATTTTGACTACTGATACACAACTAGTTGATGAACTTACAGTAAAAATTTGAGAATATTTGATGCACCTTACGAAAAGTTACAGCTAGTTGAACATTTTTTGAAAAGTGAAAATTTTGCCTGTCCCGATCATTTTGTCTATCCCCTGTATGTATAATTTTGTAACTAAATTGGTGCAATAAATATCGTGGCACACATGTATACGTTGACATAGAGCGCGAATTACTAAAGTAAGATTTATAATAGAATTTTCAGAATTCAATTCATATTTGGGTAGTTTTCAACAATTGGTGGATCATCCTAATGCCGTTTTTTGTTTTTTGTTTATTTAAACTTAAGCTACACTGAGGATACTGCAACTCCGAAAATCATACGAATCAACTATGATTTATTGCCTCAAGAATTTCTTGCGAAAATCATAGTTACGAACTATGATTTTGAATTCAAAGCGCCAACTATTATTGTCATACTGTTACTGTATAAATTTCATAACACTTACGTATGAAAATCATACCGATAACGTTTAAAAAGTGAAACTATGTCTTATGACAATGGATCATTGAAGCCGTCTTTTCCGCTACTCACCGTATCAAAACAAAAGCGCCACCGTATATGGGCGGTAACACAGTGACAGCAGTCGAGTTACGTCAAACACACAAGGCTACGGTGGCGCTATCTGTTCATTTCATAGCGGCCGTTTTAGTTATTTCAGTGATCCATTATACATATTTTTATGAAATATTTTGCACAAATTTAAAAAAAATCGCAATCTGGAATCGAACCGGGAACGTCAAGATTAGCGAGTGCGTGCTTTACTCATACGCCCATCGACGCTTCGGAAGTTGAAGTGGTTAGAAGCCAATAAAAGGTTTTGTTGTTTTTTGGCAATGGTGTTTCATAACATATCTTATGATTTTCATACGATGCTTCTTATGAGATTTTTCATACGACAAGCATAGGCGCCAACTTAGGGGGGGCAAGCATGGTTTTGCCCCCCCAATATTTGACGATTTTTATTGATTTTTCGATTTTCCCATACAAAAAATCCCAAAAACCAGGATTTGCCCCCCAATAATTTGACCAAGTTGGCGCGTCTGACGACAAGTCTTATGGATTTCGCTTTTCAATGTATGAAAATCATACGGGAACTATGAAATGATGAAAAAAATGACAATAACTGATTCATAAGATGTAAACTATGAAAAACATACGAACAGTATCCTCAGTGTAGTTTTACACTCGGTTTTTTTTTGTTGCGGTTTTGAAGTTCCATTAGTTTTTCCATGGAATATGACGACTTTTTTTTCTGAATATTACAATCCGGTGTTACAATCCTGTCCTAAAATTCAATATAATTCTAGTGCATTAACTGCAAAAAAAAAACTTACAATTGCCAAAAAGTCACATGGAACAAATATGCATCTACCTGCTGTAAAGCTTTAATTGCCAAAGTGGACAGAATTGAAGCAAACATAAGGCTCAAAAGGGGAGAAAATTAGTGGATTGTAATGATTCATCAAAATAAATTTTATCGTTATATTTTCAGCTTCGCACATTGAAGGCTAAAGTTTTGTCGGAACCCGTGCAGGCACAGGATCCGCCTACTTATGACCCCTATCGCCAGCAACAGCAGCAATTCGAGCACACTGTCGGCCGTAAACGGAAGTTGTATTTCCTGTTCTTGGTTACCGGTCTTCAACCAGTTTTGGCTTTCTGGCTATCAATGCATCTTATTCCTAATGATCCAACCGTAACAGCTTCAACAGCGTAGAATTTTGTAAGTCAAACGCTTTTTATAAAAGATATCACAGTTCAATAAACAAAATTAAAAATCAGTCAAATATGTAATTGCTCGATTTAATATTGGTAAATATAACAATCTGATTATTTTAACTTTCTTATTTTTTGAGCATTTTATTGATGTGTCACAGCCTTGTTCCAAACCATACTGATAAATATGATAAAACATAGTTTTCAGATCGTCAGGTCGTCAGATAGCCTATTGAATTTAAAGTTACTAATTCATATTAGGGGTACTCACTAAACAGATTAAATTCCTGCATAAGCCATGATTTTCTGCTTATTTGAAATGTTTCATGATTTTGCGAATGAAATAATCAGAGATTGCCTTTGTGATCGCGACGTTTAATCAGTTTAATCAGTTTACGCTGTTAAGTGAATCCCCCTATTATCAATTCAGTCTAAACTGGGAATTCGTAGCGATCGCAAATCGATTTTTCTCTAAATCCACGCGTCGGACCTTAGTTCGGCCAAAAATGAGCTTATGAACAGCGCCTGAATACATTTCTATTATCTATCAAGCCATTATTATTCTTTCCAATGTCGAATAAAACATTCAATGCATTTTTTGTTTTGTTTTGCTGCTTAGAATATGCTTCTTTACCTGCAGTAACGGATATGATGATGTTTGAATTTCTTGTTAAAACACCTTAATCTTTTCAATGCATTTTTTGTTTTGTTTTGCTGCTTAGAATATGCTTCTTTACCTGCAGTAACGGGTATGATGATGTTTGAATTTCTTGTTAAAACACCTTAATCTTTTCAAGGATTGCTTGTTTGATCATCCCTGTATGATAAAGTTAGTTCGGTTCCTTTAAAGTTTTTGTAAAGTCTTGTACCGTTTAGGCAGGTGTACCTATTTTGGGCACTTGTCGCTATAACTAAGTCAATTTCAAACCGATTGATTTGAGTTTTTGCTTAGAGTAGATACTGTATGTAGTAGGCTGTGCGGAGGGTGACATTAGGTAAACAGAAAAATAAACATCACTTCTGGTCCAGACCTCAAACTACTAACACTGTTTTGTTACTGCAAAACGAAAAACAAAAGCAGTGCAGTGTATGTATAATTTCAGTTCATTGTTTTTCTATACCACCTCGCATCAGCGGTGGTACCAACTGTACCGACTGATTTCCGCAAATAAATATTCATTCGAGTTGTAAGAGTACGATCGCGTGTTTCATTTTATCGTCTCTACGAGAATTCGTGAAAATACAGTCCGCATGTGAGCTATCCGGAACATTTTGGTCGGATTCGATCCGGATTAGCATGACCGCGTAAAAACAGTGAATTTTGTGATTGTGGTTCGATTCGTGCGAAGCGAGTCGGCGAAAACGTGATCCTGATTTGCAAAAAGCAGGTTGGGAAGAAAGTGATTTCGGAGCGTCCGAATATAATTTGGCTTGCCGAAAAAAGACTCCGGAGTGTCCGGATAGTGATTTCGACTGGTCGCAGTTGAAAGAAGAAGTCGATTCCGGAGCCGCAGAGTGGAAACGCCTCGGCGAAAAAGTGATTCAGAACGTGCGGCGCGTGCCCCATGAAACGAGTTGGATCGAGTTCTGTCGTGTTTCTTGGAAATTATTCGACGCCATTTTGAAAAATACTGTACAAGAACGAACTGATTCTTTGATTCCAAGAAACGCCGCGAGAACAGTGAGTGAAGAATCGTGTGAAAAGCTGAAGTTGAAGAGGAAAGAAATGTAAAATGCCACGATCAGGGCTTCGAAAACGCCTTAAATATCAAACACCTCAAAACAAGTTTTCGACCCCTAAGTCGACCCCGATTGCGTCCATTAGTCAGCAGAAAAAAGAGCAGGTGGAGGTGCGCGAAAAAAGCAATATGGCGGAATCCATCGCTGCTTACGGACAGTGTTGCGAAACAGCCAGGGGAAAAATTGATCGAATTAGAGCGGCCATTGCAGCAGCCAACCTGGATCACACCAAATTCAGCATTCACGCCTGTTACCGGATAATACTCGGCAACAATGGAACTTTGGTTCCAAATTGTACATAAATTAAATTAAATTAAATAATGAAAATAAATTACTTAAACCAATAAAATTTGATTAATTTTTGGTAGGGAAAGCTAGTTTTTCTTAATTCAGATATTTAAAATAGGATGGCTCCATACACAAAAACACAAACATGCACAAGGCCTTTGAATTATATAATTATTATTAATATTACCAACAGATAGGCATTTAAAACACTATTCACAATTTACACTTAAAATTATTGTACAAAGCTTACTAAATTTACTAACCTAATCATCACCATTCACATCTCATCGGAGAACTATGCGTTTACGTTCTCCCATTTCCGGGAGATGAGCGAGAGCGTCGGGAGAGAGCAGGAAGATCGGAGGGTAGTGCGAGCCTGGGAGATCGTCTGCGAGTCAGTTGCTACGGGACTTTTGAAGAGAACGAACGTTACAGTGATTCTCACGCGCAGTTTTTGCCGATTCCCCCCCAAACGAATACGGGACAAGTTCCGATATAAAATAGAGAACGGTAGTCCACCCGGGCAGTTTTGCTGGGCCCGTTCCGCGAGTGAAAATTCTCCAGCTTCGCTGGTAGTAGGTGGAATTCCCGTAGAGGTCTATCAATACGGAAGAGTTAACCCCATCCCCTGCCGGATCGAAGTCGCTTTCCGACCTGGTAGCAGGGGCCACGTTTCCGGAACGATTCCGGGGAAGCCGCCGTTAAGGAATCACCCCAGCCGGCCAGACGACGCCTCGGAACGACCCCATCTGGTCCGGGACGAAGGATCTGGTTTTCCCCGGCCACGTGGTAATCCCCGAAAAGGAGTGTGGCCAAACCCCAATTGATCAACCAAGGCCGGATCGTGCCAGCGAACCTTCTCGGTGCGACGTCCAAAGGATACTCGAGCGGCTAATACCAAGAAATCGCCCGTTAACCAGCCCACGTGGAGACCAGGTGCCGGTAGTTTGCGAGCCCCAAAGCCATTTCGCATGCCACCAGCGGCTGTGGAGTGTACGACCGGAAGTTATTGAGGCCTAGACCCAGCGGGGCCCGGTAGGTACGCCTCCGCTCGTTGAGGATCTGGCCGATGTGGTCCTACCCCCGCCGTAAGCACCAGAAGCATATTACCCGGGGGCGAACGACGATACACCCCCAGAAGTACGACGACAGGCAGCAAGAAGACCAGGCGACAACGTCCAGATGCGGCCAGGGGCTCCATTCAACGGTATTCGATCACGGTGACCAACAGGGCGTACCGGATTTCCCCGCCAAGATCTTTCCTCGTCGAGGTCAACGTGCCTGTGCCTCCCCGGGAGCGCGAATCCCTCCTACGTCCATTGAAAACGTCGAATCGTCGTCTGCAGTGTACCAGGTATGCCTCGCAATAGCTCTCTCTCCGCATGAACGTAAACGTTAAAGGGCCCCAACGAAAGCAGCACGGCCGCAACGGGTACCCCTCCTTTCTTCTTCCCCCCCCTCCTTTTCCCCAGTATTGTCCCTTTCCCTATTATGTTAAATAAAAATTAAGACTATAAACATGAATTTCTGAACGTTTTGTAATTTCTTTCACGCTGAGCCTTAGGTGTATAGTTTGTCCACTGTCTGTTGTTGTCCGATATTGTCCGATGTTGTCCACTTTGAGTGTAGTGAGTCATTCCAAAGTTTGCGTAAGCGCCGACTCGAGGTAAGAGCCTCCCTGAGCTAGCCACTACTTACACGCCTTGAGAACCTACCTCAAAACAGTGGACGATGAGTACAATGAGTACCAAAACAAAATTTATTTGACCGACCCGTCCAAAAAGGCAGAATTTGAACCGCAATTCGTTAGCTTTGAGGAGCTGTATGAATTTGTCAGAATTGGTGTCTGCCAAATGATTGAAGAGCATGAGGAGTCCAAGACGGCGATTCAGTTAGCTGCCACTCAGGCGGCCGTCGGGCAGGCACCGGCTCAACAGGACCAACCTAGTGGAAGTGGTGGAGGAACTGCGTTGCAATTCGCACCTACAATAGTCTTGCAGCAGTCAGCTTTACCGAGTTTTGATGGCAAGTACGAGAATTGGTTTAAGTTTCAGCAGATGTTCCGCGATATTGCAGACAAGTGCATCACCGATTCGGCCGCTACCAAGCTCCACTATCTTGACAAAGCGCTCGTAGGAAAGGCCTACGGAGCAATCGACCCCCAAATTATTCGTGACAATGATTACGAAGGAGCTTGGCGTAGCTTGACGGAACAGTTCGAGAATCTGCCGGTGCTAATCAATGACACCATTTCCAAACTGCTGAATTTAAAAGCGATGGCAAATGAATCCTACCAGCAACTCAAAAGATTAGTGGACGATGTGGAAAAATGTATCAGTTCGCTGGAATTCCACAATCTGAAGCTAGATGATCTTTCGGAAGCAATTATGATCAATTTGATTTCTTCGAAAATCGACACAGACACTCGAAAAGTGTGGGAGTCGAATGTGAAACGAAAGCAGCTGCCCAAATACAAGCAACTTATTTCTGTTTTGCGCAACCAGCAGCACGTCCTCGAACGCTGCGAAAACGCAAAACCTACACAGAAGACCCGTAGTATGCAACCTGCCTCTCGCACTACTCAAACGGCGACAAGCAAGGCGCATACATCAGTGATCCAGAAAAACGAATCCTGTCCTATCTGCGAGGAGAAACACAGTGTGGAAAAGTGTGACTCTTTCAAACGAAGTGACATTAAAGAACGATATGAAAGGGCCAAACAGCATGGACTGTGCTTTGGCTGTTTGAAGAAAGGACATAGAACAAGTGAGTGCTCAGCAAAAGTGAAGTGTCCCAAGTGTTCTAAGCGACACAACGTAATGCTACATCCCGAAGAGAAGCGTGTTCCAGAGAAGGCAGAACCACCGGTAGCGCCAATGAAGACCGACGAAGCTCCTAAGGAAAAGGTTCCGACGACAGTGGCGAAGTGCATATTGCCATGTAGAGCTGCAGATTATCCGGCGCAGGTGCTGCTTGCGACGGCGGTGGTATACAACGGAATACGTACGTCGGTGAAGTTTCAAGTGCATCTGAAGGCGAGGTCCAGAGTCTCGGAAGATGAATTCTGTCTAGACTATCTGGTGGTCCCTCGCGTTACAGGAACGCTTCCGGCACGAAAGGAGGATATCGACAGCTGGTCAATACCGCCCGGAATCATTTTTGCTGATCCAACGTTTTTCGAACCATCGCGCATCGATATGTTGGTTGGCGCTAAAGCTTTTTCGACATACTGCTCTCAGGTAAGATCAAACTTTCCAATGAACTTCCTGTGTTTCAACAAAGCGTGCTCGGTTGGCTTGTGTCTGGCCGCGTGGCGGACTCGCCAGCAGTGGCGACAGTTCGTGCTTGCCAAGCGATGATAGAACCCATGGTAGATGCAGAGCTGACGAACATCATGAAGCAGTTCTGGTCAATTGACGGCCAAACCACCGAGCCGGAACATGGTGACGACAACTGCGAGAAGCATTTTTTGGAAACTTTTGAGCGTGATGCTGATGGTCGTTACGTGGTACAACTGCCGTTCCGCAAGGAGGTTGGTGAATTAGGAGCATCTCGCCCGCAAACTGAAAAGCGCTTCTATCAACTTGAGCGACGGTTGGATCAGGACCCTGAAAAGAAGAAACAATATGCTGAGTTCATCCAACAGTACATCGATCTGGGTCATGCAAGGGTTTTGGAACGCAATGAAATGGAGAACATCGACGCCTACTATCTACCGCATCATTGCGTATTCCGTCCAGAAAGCTCTACGACAAAACTTCGAGTCGTCTTCGATGGTTCTTCCAAGACGACTTCTGGACATTCACTCAATGATTTGATGATGATTGGTCCTCCTGTACAAGACACGTTGTTTGAGATTCTATTGCGTTTTCGACTGCATAAATATGCATTCACTGCTGACGTACCTAAGATGTACCGGCAGGTACGAATGAACCAACATGACACCAAGTTCCAGAGAATACTGTGGCGTGACGATCGATCTAAGCCATTGCAAGAGATCGAGTTGATGACGGTAACCTACGGGACAGCAGCAGCTCCGTTTCTCGCCACACGTGCATTAAATCAGTTGGCGTTCGACGAGCAGGAGAATCACTCACAGGTGAGCAGATTGGTATTGAAAGGTGTATTTTTTTTTTTTTTTTTTCCTTCTAAACCATAGGGGGATAATCTGCTCAACAGACACCCTAACAGAAGGTTAGGGTAGTGTAGGTCTGACAGGCCGTCTTCTACAACAAAAGTAAAATCCAGGAC
Source organism: Aedes albopictus (assembly GCF_035046485.1). NCBI lineage: Eukaryota > Metazoa > Arthropoda > Insecta > Diptera > Culicidae > Aedes > Aedes albopictus. The sequence continues at coordinate 172,640,123 of NC_085136.1, forward strand.
TACTCTCTCCTCGTACCCACTAAACCATTCCTATGGTCGCCAATCCCTACGTCTCTCCGGAACCACCAAGAAGGTATTGCTTCAGAGAGGGGCTAGTGCACATCGCACCCACAAGGTTAGCTGCGTAGCCTGCAGCAACGAACATCGATGACTCGCTTTGGAGAGTCCATCACGGTAGCATGCTGGCGCTTAGCCAGTTTCCCGAGTGGTCCTCGCCACTCCCTTTGTCCTCGGAAGGCGGGCAGAGTCAACCCCGCCCGCGCCCTACTGCTGAGCGGACATCAAGAACTGATGCCCACATGCAACCCGATCTGACCTGCCCGCAAAGGAAGGGTATCACTACCCTTCAGGTCCTATCAGATGCATCCGTAGGTTGCTGACGGCAGGGTCTCCACCTGCCCCGACCCTTGCCGGGGGCCCCTTTCCAACCGCGGGCTTGGATCCAACCCAGTAGACCGACGCCACGACAGCACCGCTACCGGGACTTCCTCTCCGCGGCCACTTAATCGTTGTAAGGGTCGATCTCGACCGCAGGGCACCGGTATGACCTACGAAGCCGACTCCGAACCCCTGGACCACCTCTTGTACTGCATCTGGACTAGCCATTCTCCGAGTCCACGCGCCACCTCCTCTGTAGCTCCCAGACGATGTGGGTAATAGCCGTTGAAACGGCGTTCCAGCCAAACTCATCCCTACACATCCTCTGGACCAAGTTGTCCGGAGTTGTGTCCTCCCCGCATGTGGCAAGCATGCGGTCACGCATTGTGCGAAAACGCGGGCACACGAACAAAACGTGTTCCGCCGTTTCCTCTAAACCATTGCACACTGGGCATTCGGGAGAATCCGCATGCCCGAAACGGTGTAGATACTGTCGGAAGCAACCATGACCTGTAAGGACCTGTGTCAGGTGGAATGTGACTTCCCCATGGCGCCTATTAATCCAACTATCTACCCTCGGTATCAACCTATAGGTCCACCTTCCTTTGGTGGAACTGTCCCACGCGCGCTGCCATTTGACCATAGAGGCCATCCTGACAGTCCTGCGTATGCCTCTTGTGCCGCGCATTTCGAAGCACTCCATGTCCTCACTGATAAGAATGCTGATAGGCACCATACCAGTAATGACGCAGAGAGCGTCGTGTGACACGGTACGGTACGCGCTCGCAACCCTCAGGCACATAAGCCTGTAAGTACTTTCCAGCTTCCGTCGGTAGCATTTAGTACTTAGCGCGGTGCCCCACGCCGGGCCGCCATACCTAAGTATGGATGTAGCAACACTAGCCAGAAGCTTGCGCTTACTGGCGTACACCGCAGAGCTATTGGACATCATCCGGGACAGTGCCGCAATAGCTGTGGAGGCTCTTTTACAGGCATAATCGACGTGGCTACCGAAGGTAAGCTTATCGTCGATCATCACGCCCAAGTGTTTGACGGAGCGCTTTGACAGGATAGTACAGTCTCCTACACTGATCTCCGTCTGCTGCTCCGACTTCAGGTTGTTAACAACCGTCACCTCTGTCTTGTGGTGAGCCAGCTCCAGTTTCCTGGACCGCATCCACGCCTCCACAACCTTGATCGAGTGGTTGGTAGTCAACTTTACCTCCTCGATCGTTTCACCGTAGACTTCGAGCGTAATGTCGTCGGCAAATCCGACAATCACCACTCCCACTGGATACTCTAACCTCAACACCTCGTCGTACATGACATTCCATAACACCGGACCCAGGATGGAACCTTGCGGGACTCCTGAGGTTATGTGAAAGCACTTCCGACCCACCTCCGTGTCGTAGACTAGTACACGATTCTGAAAGTAACTTCCGAGAATCTTGTACAGGTACTCCGGTATCCCCAGACGCAAGAGCGCATCGGCAATAGCAGACCAGCTAGCGCTATTAAACGCATTCCTTACATCCAGAGTCACTACCGCGCAAAAGCGAATTCCCCTCCTCTTAGGCTCGAGTGCTTTCTCGGCGGTTTTTGTAACCGACAAGATAGCGTCTACGGTGGACCTCCCCTTCCGGAAGCCGTACTGGTTACTCGAAAGACCATTTTCGCCCTCGGTGAACCGCAACATTCTATTGAGGATGATCTTTTCGAGCACCTTCCCCGCCGTGTCAATCAAGCATATTGGTCTATATGCCGACGGGTCTCCGGGTGGTTTCCCCGCCTTTGGCAATAGTACCAGGCTCTGCCTCTTCCAAGCTTCTGGGAAAACTCCCTCGTCCAGGCATTTCTGCATAGCAGACCTGAACATCTCGGGAGCCTCTGCAATAGCTACTTTTAAGGCCAGGTTCGGAACTCCGTCCGGACCTGGGGCCTTACCTACGCTAAGGGACTTAGCTATCCCCGCAAGTTCCACATCGGTGACCCTCTCCTCATCGCCAGCCCCAGTCCCCGGCTGTCCTACGAAAGGAGGCCAAGGACTAGGATCATGACGCGGAAAAAGTCCTCCAATGATCCCCTCCAACATCTCTGGAGATTGCTCTGTAGGAGCCATCACACCTCTCGTCTTGGCCATAACGATCCTGTAGGCGTCACCCCACGGGTTCGTATTGGCACTTTGACAGAGACCCTCAAAGCAGGCCTTTTTGCTTGCTCTTATCTCGGTCTTAAGCGCGGCTTTTGCAGCGGCGAACACCACCCGCCGTTCGTTTCGCTCTTCCTCTGATCGTGCTCGCTGCATCCGCCGCCTAGCCCGTAGGCAGGCGCGGCGCAGGTCCGCAATCGCGTCGGTCCACCAGTAAGCCGGTGGCCTCCCATCTCTAGGGTGGACTCGCCTAGGCATGGTCGCATCACACGCACGTGAGAGCACCGCTACCAGCTCGTCGCCGTCTAAACCGATTAAGTTTCGCTCACGGCGGAGCGCCTCCCTAAATACCCCTTCGTCGAAGTATGATGTCTTCCACCTGCGAGGGCTTGGCCTTGGCCTAGCCGCCTCTTCTTCTATCCGCTGTCTGCTGTTATTGTAGTCGATACTGTAGCGAACCGCCAGGTGGTCGCTGTGAGTGTAGCCATCATCTACTCTCCAGTTCGAACTACTTGTTAGGCCAGGACTACAAAAGGTCACGTCAATAATTGACTCCGCTCCGTTTCGACTAAAGGTACTCTTGGTACCGACATTAGCCAAGTCGACATCTAAGATGGCCAGTGTTTCTAGCAGGATCTGACCCCGCTGGTTCGTGAAACGGCTTCCTCATTCCACGGCCCAGGCATTAAAGTCGCCCGCTATTACCACCGGCCTTCGCCCTGTTAGCACGGTCGTTAAGCGGTCCAGCATTTGCGTGAACTGCTCGATCGGCCACCGCGGAGGCGCATAACAGCTACAGAAGAAGACCCCGTTTACTTTGGCGACCACGAAGCCCTCATAGGTAGTAGACACCAACTCCTGAACGGGGTATTTACCCGTCGTCCATATCGCCGCCATTTTTCTGGTCCCATCCGCGACCCAGTTGCCGTTGCCGGCGGGTACTCGGTATGGGTCCGATATGATGGCGATATCCGTCTCCCACTCAGAAACTGCCTGACAAAGCAGTTGCTGAGCCGCATCACAGTGGTTCAGGTTCAGCTGCGTTACCTGCACTGTGATTTGTTGTTCACTGCGGCTTTCCTAAAGGCCGGGCACCCTGGACCACCCATCGCATGTCTGTTTTTCGAGGTTTTCCCGGTACAGATCATGCAGATGGGCGGACTCGTGCAGCTTTGGGCCTTATGACCTTCAGCGCCGCATCGCCTACACAGTTTGCGCCTGTCGGGGCCTTTGCAGTCCCACGACTTGTGTCCTGGTTCCAGACACCTGAAGCAAACCTCTGGTGGCTCGTGGAATGTCAGGTGACATACACACCAGCCCACCTTTATCCGCCCTACTTTAACGGACTTTTTAACGTCCGCCACAGGTAGCTGAACCAGAGCTATCTGTGTCCCTGCTGGCCCCTTCCGCAGCCTGACGGCTGTGGCGGCCACCTGAACATCGCACTGTTGCCGCAGTGCCGTGACGAGCTCTTCCGCTTCGGTGATCTCGTCTAGGTCTTTGACCTTCAGAGTCGCCTCATGCGTAAGAGCCCTCACCTCCACTCCATCACCAAGGACCTCTTCTGCCAGCCTCTTGTAGGCGGCGCCCTTGTGATCCTTCTCGCGCTTAAGCTCCAGGATCATTTCGCCCGTACGAGTACGTCTGATACTGCGTACGTCGGCTCCAAGACCCTCAAGCTTGGCGTCGCACCTCATCGCCTTCAAGACGTCCGAGTATTTCGACTGTTCGGTCTTGATGACGATAGCGTCACCTTTTTCGCGCCTGGCACCTGCCTTCCTACGCCTTGGCTTGGCGACCTGCACTTCTGCCTGCGGATTCCCCTTCTTCTTCCTCTTCCGCTCTACCTTTGTCCAAGGAGGGTCCTCTCCTTGGATCGCCCTGCTCTGTGGCTGCTGAGGGCCCACCATTGGTCGCAACCCCTTGTTCCCATCATTCCGGGACGGGCCGGCCTTTTCAGGCCCACCCTTCCCAGCTTTCCGGGAACCCTGGCTGGGGTCCGACTTTCCGGCATAACCACCGGCTTTCGGGGTTATTATACGCCTGGCCTTGCGGGCACCGCCAGACAGCTCCTCACCTGACGGCTGCCTCGCCCGCTTCTGCGAATGCTTGTCACGTTTGTCACGAGCATTCGCTTCCACACTCTTCGGACTACCCGCGAAGGAGAAGGCCTCCGTTTGCGTAAGCTTAGACGCTTTCTCCTTTGCGGGTTCCGCCGCTGCCGCAGCCAGCAACGCGACCGCGTGCTCCTGCTTGGCCTCATCAACTGACGCTCTAAGCCGAAGCAAGGCCGTTTTCAGGTCCTTACTTATATTCGACTTAGTTGTCGCGAAGTCAATAATTTTGCCAAGCTGCTGCTCAGCTACCTCCAATGCGGGCCGTCCTTTTCCTGCTACTTGGCTGATGGCCCTCAGCAACCATGCTCCGTCCATAACCTCCGCCGGCTGGCTTGCCGTGGAGTGGACAGGAGCTCCCACGCTTGAGCTGCGTAAGCAGCTTCCAGCACCTGACTCCTCGCTTCTCCTTGTTGGAGACCGCATCAACCCGCTTCTTGCGAAGGGGTTGATCGCACCACTACTACCTGTTGCACTTGATTTCGAAATTTGTTTACTCATATTTGATTCCCACGAGTCGCACGAGAAAGAATGTCCACCACGCCAGAGCTCTGCATTAACGCGGTAAGGGACAGCTTACTGTGGGGGGTGCCCAGGTGCCCCACAGGCTCCGTTAAAGATCGAGCATCTTTTTCACCCCCTCGATCACTCATTCCTCGGCACGGGTCGCTTGACACCTTGAATTGGGGTTAGTAGTCCTATTCTTAGCCGGCAACTACGCGGCTGACTCGCAAGCGGGGGGGTGCGTCAGGCCCCAGGACATCCGTCCCTGCTGCCCCAATTGAAAGGTGTATATGTTGATGATGTTGTATGACAAACCCAAACAGGAATAAAAAAAAAATGTTGATGATGTACTTTCGGGTGCTAACACAATCGAGAAGGCGAAGGAACTGCAAGAAGATCTAGTGACCCTGCTAGCAAAAGGTGGGTTCAGCTTGCACAAGTGGTGTGCAAATGATGCAGCACTATTGGAAGGAATCCCTATCGATAAACAGGAGAAGCAGATCGATTTTCAGATCCATGGTGGCAAGGATGCAGTTAAAACTCTCGGTCTACTCTGGAATCCAGTTGATGATAACTTTTTCTTCAGTGTGAAGCCGTTCAAGAATGATAATGACCGTTGGACGAAACAGAAGGTACTGTCGGAGATAGCTAAGCTCTTTGACCCACTTGGCTTGCTGGGACCGACGGTAGTACTGGCAAAAATCATAATGCAAGAACTGTGGAAGAGCGGCATAGGGTGGAACGACGAGCTGCCACCACACCTGATGTCGCAGTGGACGAAATTGCGGAATGAGTTCTACGAACTAGCGGACGTCCAGGTTCCAAGGCGAGTGACAATCAATGAAGTCGTGAACTGGGAGATTCATGGCTTCGCGGATGCGTCAGCCAAAGCTTATGGCTGCTGTATCTATCTTCGAAGCGTTAAGCAAGATGGTACTGCTGAGATGTTCCTGTTGTGCGGCAAATCGCGAGTCACTCCAATCAAGGAAGCTGAACGTAAGGATGATCAGAACCCAGCTGAGATGACAATGCCCAGACTTGAGCTTTGCGCTGCAAGGCTTCTGGCAGAACAAACGACAAAAGTGAATAAGGCACTGGACATTCCAGTTAATCGAGTTGTACTGTGGTCCGATTCACAAATCGTCCTGAGCTGGCTGCAGTTCATGAAACCAGACACTCCAATATTTGTTACCAATCGGGTGACACAAATTCGTGAACTGACAAATAAATTCGAATGGAAATATGTGCCTACTAAGAGTAATCCAGCAGACAAGATTTCTCGAGGCCTGCAACCGAAGGTGCTGAAACAATGTGAGCTATGGTGGAAGGGTCCATCGTTCTTGCGAGCCGCTGGCATCGGCTCAGTAGTGATGCTGTGCGAGAAGATTATACCCGACGACGACCAAGTAATGTGTACAATCAAGAAATTCAGCGATTTCCGGAAGCTAGAACGCATCTTTGGCTACGTTACGAGATTCGTGGAAAACTGTAGAGCAAAGGTTGATGAACGACGTAGTGGCAGGCTGAACAGGTGCGACTTCAAAGCTGCTGTGCAAGTTATGGTGAAGGCTGTACAGAAGGAAAAATTCGATGAAGAAATCAAATGTCTGAAGGCCGACAAGATTATCAAGGGTAAACTCAACAAATTGAAACCATTGTTGGAGGAGAGTGGCCTGTTGCGCGTCGGCGGCCGATTGCGTAACTCTGATTTACCATTCAACCAACGTCATCCGATGATTCTTCCAGAGCAGCATCATCTAACAGAAATAATCATCGAAGCACTACACCGCGAGAATTTACACGTAGGACAGAACGGTCTGCTAGCAGCGTTGAGGAGAAGTTTTTGGCCCCTGAATGCAAGAAGAGCGATAAACCGAGTGCTGCGTCGCTGCGTTAGGTGCTTCCGGGTTAAACCTAAAGACACAGAACAACTGATGGGTGATCTCCCCAGGTGCCGTGTTGCAGTTGCTGAACCGTTCGAAAAAAACTGGCGTAGATTATGCTGGACCAATATTCTTGAAGCAAGGACGTCTTAAAGCACCAGTCAAGGGGTACATAGCTGTTTTTGTTTGTCTCTGGTCCAAGGCAATACATCTTGAGCTGGTTACATCATTGTCAACTGATTCGTTCATAGCTGCACTACATCGCTTTGTAGGCAGACGAGGAAACGTGAGCGAGCTGCGATCCGATAATGGCACGAACTTTATTGGGGCTCACCGTGAATTGAACGACTTGAAGCGAAGGAGATGCTACAGTCACAGATGCTGGACAGGAAGATGGCTGAATTTTGTCAGGCGCGTAGTATTGTTTGGAGTTTCAATCCTCCTAAGGTGGGCTATGGGAGGCAGGCGTGAAGAGCGCAAAATATCACCTCTCTCTCTCTTCTTGGCGTAACGTCCTCACTGGGACAAAGCCTGCTTCTCAACTTAGTGTTCTATGAGCACTTCCACAGTTATTAACTGAGAGCTTCCTCTGCCAATGACCATTTTGCATGTGTATATCGTGTGGCAGGCACGAAGATACTCTATGCCCAAGGAAGTCAAGGAAATATCACCTCCACCGAGTGTTGGGCGAGTCTCATCTCACCTATGAAGAGATGAACACTTCGCTCATACAAATAGAGGCAATATTAAATTCACGTCCGCTTTGCCAACAATCCAATGATCCTCTTGACTACCAGACACTCAGTCCAGGACATTTCCTGGTGGGTCGTGAGCTGACTGCCATACCAGAACCGCCATACGACGGAGTGAAGGAGAATCGATTGTCCAGGTATCAACTCATTCAGAAGAGGAAGCAAGATTTCGTTCGTCGATGGAGCAACGAATACCTTACCGAATTACAACAACGTGCTAAGTGGAACAAGGAAGCAGCGGTCATTCGGAAGGGTATGCTGGTTGTTTTGAAGCAGGACAACGTTACGCCACTGCTGTGGAGTCTGGGTCGAATCGTTGACACGCATCCAGGAAAGGACGGCGTAGTCCGTGTCGTTACGGTTCGGACTAGTGCAGGCGAATATCGTAGACCAACAACGCAGATTGCAGTACTTCCCATTTTGGACAACGATAAGCAGGTGTAGCTATGGATCCAGAATTGAGCCAAGCTCAACGGGGGTGGATGTTACTGCAAAACGAAAAACAAAAGCATATGATTTAGTGCAGTGTATGTATAATTTCAGTTCATTGTTTTTCTATACCACCTCGCATCAGCGGTGGTACCAACTGTACCGACTGATTTCCGCAAATAAATATTCATTCGAGTTGTAAGAGTACGATCGCGTGTTTCATTTTATCGTCTCTACGAGAATTCGTGAAAATACAGTCCGCATGTGAGCTATCCGGAACAGTTTTCATCAATGTTACATTGGCGACGAGAATTAAGGACCCCAAAATCTCGTGATTGTGTTTGATGGTATTCATGATGAAAGGGAAGTATTATTATCCACATTATCAATCCATAATTTAGATGACCACAAGTAAAACAGATTTCATTGCATGTTTCAGTTATAATTGCTGTACTGCCGTGAATCGCAAGTCAGTCCCATATGTAAAAAGTAGGCATTGAGAAAATGGACTCTGAAGGTTTCAAAATCGATTTCTATGTAAAACTTCAAAAAATCATCACGAAATGAAAACATCTGCGATCATCATGAAACTTTCATGAACTGTTTGAAATGTGAGAACATAACTGTAAAAAATATAAAACTGGCTAAAACCTTGTGTAACGAATAGTACACTGGAACCTCATAAATGCACATTTTATTTTCCGTATCGGGCCCCACGTCTGGGAACTTAGATACGAACAACAAAATGGAATCTGCAGCTATGCACAGATGTTACGAGTAGAGGCGTGTTTTCGCTTTCAAGGTGCTGCTGAATCCTTTGCAAAATTCTATCGAGACATATCGGCACTATTTCAGTTTGTAACGCCTCCAATGTCCGAGGAGGAACGATACTTCATAGTAAAGAAGAATATGAACACGGAATACGCTTCTATTGTGGCAGCCGCCCGTCCACGATCCTTACAAGAAATGGTGGAAGTCTGTAACGGGTTTGACGAAACTAGAATGTTGTTGAATCGTCAGCGCAGATTACCGTTGCCACAAAATGCACTACTGGAACCGAATTACGCGACACCCAGCGCAATCCAGCGACAGACACAACAGCCCACGAGATTTGGGCGGGTTCACGCGCTGGAGAGCTATCAGGAAAGCCTAGTACCAGATGGAGGTCAAGAACGTCCAGGATGCTCACAACTGGAAGAAGATAGCTGCATCCAGCAAATGGAGAACCTAATACAGCAGGCCAATGCATTGAAAGTACGTTTCGATCGTAAAGAGCAGCTTCGTCGTCCTCAACCATCACGTCCTTCATCAGAACCGTCGAATTTACAAGCGGGTCAGCCAATCCAACAAAAATATCAACAACAGCAGGAACAGGTGAAATTGGCAATTGAACGATCCTTAGAAGGAGAACAACGACGAGCTTTGTCATGCTGGAATTGCGATGCAGAAGGTCACAGGTTCATAGACTGTGATAAACCGCAAGCCATGTTCTTCTGTTATCGCTGCGGCCAGAAAGGTTACTCTTTGCGGAATTGTCCCACATGCGCACCAAATCAGGGAAACGGTCAGGCGGGGAACCAGCAATAGCCGAGAAGCAAGTTCCCTCGCCAAATCTCTATGATGCCTCGGACTTTCCGGAACTCAACCAAATAAATTCGATAATCATAAACACCGAAAACGACAATAGGCCGCACGCAGTAATAACAATTCTCGGGAAGCAATTGACCGGACTACTAGACAGCGGCACCAACTGCTCGCTGTTGGGAGGACAACATCTGAAAATCATCGCCGATCTACATTTACGGAAAGGAGCAGTCAAAGGAGGGGTGCAAACGGCGGATGGAACTAGACACGACATCACGGAATTCGTCAACTAACCAATCGCTTATAATGGACGGAATGAGACCCTGCCAATGTTGTTGGCACCTTCAATGCCAAGTTGTATAATACTAGGGATGAACTTCTGGCAGAAATTTGGCGCCCAACTAAAAAACCCATTAGTAATTTGTAAACCGTTTGTGGCTAAAGTTATATTAGTTCTTGTTTGCGTATTATTTGGCTCATTTAGAAGACTTTAATGATGGATTTTGATCCGGTGCATTTAAGTGAAGAGGAACTCAATTTTGAGTTGGCTTTGAGACATATTACGGGTCTAGGTCTAACTACCCGCCGTAACAAATGCATTCGGTTACGGGAAGTCATGGCAGAAGACACGAATTTGGGACGTACATATCCAGCCTCATCACATGTGATGGATGATGTTACGAATATTGAAACTTGTCAGTCGCGAATCAAACTTCTTCTCCCAGCTTTGGAAACGGCAAAGAAAAAGAAAGACGTGGGCTTTCTCAAACACGCTGTCTCACAATTACAACATTATTTGAACCGATTAGCACGAATTAAGTCTCCTCCGCAACACCTACAAGAAACGAACCGGGTGCTCAACGTGTTAATTGGTTCCACACTGTCAGATGTTCTGAACGCGCTAGATCCAAGGTCTGTCAACTCCGCGAGTGAAGTGAACAACAACAGTGCAACTAAAGATACTATAAGCATATAGTGTCTTTAAGTGCATCAAGAATGCCAACGACATTGACCACAGTGGAAGTGAACACAGGTGCCGTGCGCAGAACACATCCAAACCCTTCAAACCGACAAGCATCCATCACCACAGAGACAACACTACAACAAACTCTAAGGCGTAGCGATGTAGAGAGTGGAGCAGCTATTGCCAGCTCGGTGCGCCGAAGTTTGATAGATTTCCTAGGAGTTACAGGTTTAGCTGAAACACCAGTGACACGAAACAAAGAAGACCAGCCGCAAGGAATTTCACCGGGACTCGTCGGGTTGCCCATCGCGTCGTCTTCAACATCAAAAACCAGAGGAAGAGGGCGTGGAACTGTAGTCAACCTCGGAAGTGGCATCCACAGGGAGACTGGACCCCGAAGCACAGTAGGGTGACACCAGAGATCAAGCTATGGCAGCTACGCGGAACAGTACACCAGGAAGCGTTCCAACTACGCCCGACTATACTGATCAGCTCATCTCACTTCGAGAATACAGTCTGCGTCAGGCAAGGGAGACTGGACCCCGAAGCACAGTAGGGCGACACCAGAGACCAAGCTATGGCAGCTACGCGGAACAGTACACTAGGAAGCGTTCCAAATACACCCGACTATTGTTGCAGGTAACTGTCGAGGGGGTGGGAATAGAAGCCCTCGATCAGCCCCGGATAGCTCAACAAAGATAGGGCACACAAAACTGATCAAAATCCGAATTTTAAGGCTTTATAACGTACAGTATTTATTAGACATATTGTCTTCCTACAACCTACTGACAAGATCTTCTATCTGTGCGCGCTTTTCTTTCCTACTCTTACATGATTTTCTTAGCCTACTCACGCTTTTCCTTGGGTGCACCCATTCTTCGGCCGCCACCGTTTCGCCCCGGTCTCCTCGCTCCGGTTCAGCGCCACCAAAAATTGCGCCTTTACTGGGCCCGCCGATCCTTGGTCCGAACCCATCCAGTCGTGGATACCATCGGCTTATGGATGCTCCGCACCCGATCTTGTTGGCGATGCAGTCGACGAGACAAACGCACCGGCCTCTGCTCTCCTCTCCGTTCGTCCTACGACCGAATCGTCCTTTCCGCGAACGATGGCAATCGTCCGTGATCGATGGAGCTTGGCAGGATGAAGAGCCTACAGACCTCGCAGCTTCCGCCTTACTGGCCGTCAGTTCCGTGGCCAAGCCTCTCGCCTCTGAACACCGGAAGCCTCAACTCGAGCCGCGAGCTTGTTTTCTTAGCTATTTGGAACCTGGAAATAAAGGCCCTGATGCGATGTACCGTTAGCCTCTGAATGTTGTTATCTCGCTTTCGTAACCTACTTCTCGTAGAAGGCCTTTCGAAGCTCAAGGGTTGCTGAAGCTCGCTGAGTCCTAACGGACGGGACTGATCTTCCACTTCCGCACGAGGCTCCGCGCCGCATTCCTAGCCTGCGGATCAAAACTCGAGTGATTGATTGTTCCCTTCTAGATCGCCTTTGACTTACCGCCCAGGCAGGATATTGTGTATTCCGTCCTGTCTAGCCTTCTTCCTGGTTCAGCGTTCCGCTACCGGGGATGATGCTTTTCGTGCTAATCTGCTAGATCGACAGGGGTCTTCTATTCTCCAAATTTCGTTATCGGCACGTGGGAGACAATGTCGGAACTGTATGTACGGGTCAATATTAAAACAGTGGGGTCCTCTGACGACAATAAGTTGCTTACCTTGTTTCCGGCCCTACGCTATTCTCGGATTTCCGGACCTAGCTTCGCCGGAACGTTAATCCTCCGCTATCTTCGCCGGAACGTTGTTCCTCCGCACCGATGGGAAAGATGGTCGTGCGACTGCTGCGTCGTATTTGGTGGTTTCTAGCACGGACAACTTCGTCCGATCGGTCACGCGGTCGAAGTGGCTTTTGTTTTCCCGGCTTTTGTCTTCCCGTGTCGTGCTTTTCAGTTGGCGTAGCCTCGTGAGAATTACCGAAGCGGTGACGTCTGTCTCCTATGTAGAGGTGTGCTGCTTGGTGACGTTTAGAGGTTGGCGTCGATGTTTGTCGGAATCCCCTGAGGGGCGCGCTGATGGTGGCGTGCTTGGCGACCTCTTTATGTCAGTGCATGTACTGTACACTTTTAAATTACTTTGACCTATTCAGTGTTCAACCTTAACTAAACTGTACTTATACGTAACACTATACTTAACAGCTCATCTCACTTCGACAATACAGCCTACGTCAGGCAAGGGAGACTGGGACCCCGAAGTTCAGTAGGGAGGCTCCAGAGACCACGCTACGACAGCAACACGATTCCGAGTAAGGAGCAACGAACCACAAGAGCCATGTACGCAACATCACGCAGTTGTCAACTATAAGCGCAAGCAACACAAACACGTAGCTGAGATTCGGCTTGAGGCCCCACAACGCTTTCCACGAAACCTCGCCAATCTCAAACGGAGAATCCAAAAGGAGTGAAACGTTGTCTCAATGTCAGCTCCCAAAGCGTGTATATCCATCATTAGCCATAAGTCTTCTAGGTCGTAGAGGCATCCCATGAAATCTACCCGATCTTCGGATCCTAAATAACGCGACCCAAGGGCGCGGTAAAACCCTTGTATGGGCTCGTGGTGATTGGAGCGACCAAATCCGCTCTTTCCTCTTACACAAACGACCACCTCCCAACTGACCATCGTCAGCTGAGAGTTTTTTGCGTGCCGTATCAACTATTCTGATATGGACAATTTCAAACTGAGCCATAGTTACTGTTACATGTAAGATCTTGCAGAGCTCTCCATTAGCAACTCTGAGAATGATCATTTGAATGTTTACCGCAATAGGTAACGGCTGGGTCAGCAAACAAGAACTGAGTTGGAGATGTTCTGGCCAAGTTGCGTTGGCGTCCTGATCATATTATTTTAGCAGATTTGGCTGCTGCATTATGTTCGCTTAGTTAAAACGTTTGAGCGCTACCTCTGGAGAACGTACGGTTCTCGCACTTTAGTCTTTGGTTTGAGTTTGTCAGCATGATCAGGTTTAGTCTCCAACACACTTCTTGAGGAAGTGAAAGTTTTGATGAATTTTTCGTGAATCTCTGTCGTGATTCACGAAAAATTCAGCCCATTCGGTAGGGTTGTGTTACGATTACGTCTAGATTTATGTAATTTTGTTATAGTAAGGCTGTACGCGGATAATAAAAACCAATGTAAATTAGTTTAAGCGAAGCGAGCAGTATGTTATCACCTTAAAAGCCAAAATACCCCTCGTCCCGAGCGCCTACTATGCCGACAACACAAACTGTCACTGTCCAGCGCTGCCATGTCAGGCTAACTTCCGCCTAGCTGCTCACAAAAGGCCACAACGTTCATTGTGTGCCAGTTGCCGAAGTGAACGGTCGGAGCAGCTTTTCGTACAAGTGCGCGCAGAACAGCACAAAACGAGAAGTGCACAATCCGTCGGTTCCGAAGTTTGTAAGTGCAATGACTCCGTGCGATAAGCCGAAAACGATGCTGATTATCAGTTGCATCTTCCACAGCAAATAATAACACCAAGCCGGCAAGCACGAATTCTGCGGGAGCACACCCGAGCACAAAGGGGTGACACGTGGACGGTCAGGATACTACGACCGACTGTGCCAGGCCGCACGAACCGTAAGTGAAGCAAGTTTGCCTCGTCTGCAAAACCAACTAACGTCCTGTCACGCTTTAGGCACGCCAACAGCCAGGATTCGTTTCTCCATACTGGGGCAGCAATCGTTTCGACTGTTTCGTACGCATCTCCCGATAGAGTAAGTTGCATATGCACTCAAACGTTGTGTGGGTGGCTAACGGTACTATTCCCATACAGGAAACAGAATCGCCAAGCCCGAAAAGGACCATCAGCTTTAGAAGCCTTTCCTTCGCCAAGCCAACGAGCCCCGCCACAGGGTAAGAAGATCTAAATATGGACCTTAAGTCGATTGCTAATCCTTAGATCACTACAGGGCTTTGTTGCACATCCCACAATTTGCGGTGGAGCAACCGACAGTCGGGCACGAGAATTGACCCGTGGACGTCGATCGAGCATCGAGTTTCGGCTTACGTGCTGGTGGAACCAACCGGCAAGAGTGAGCACCAGAAGAGCCTCGTGGGGATCCGCAGCACGGCAGGCAGACGGATCAGTTGTCGGCGAGGCTGAGGTCGATTGGCCAACGAGTTTGCGTTCACAAGGCACCATGGGAACGATGGTCTAACGCAACACGAGGGCGAGCAGCCAGGCATGTGGATCCGTGGTCGAAGCTCAATCCCACCACGGTCGGTGAGCGATACTCATTAGATTAAGTAAAAAATTGATCTATAATAAGAGAGATGAGTAGGGACAGTTAGGCTCTGCAATAATGAGCAATAAATGACAATATCACACTAAATTTGGGCTGCGCACATTATCGTATTTAATGCCATTCTCGAACCCTAGTGGGGGGCAGAGCTATTTCGAATAACACTTGTTTGGTTTTGTACTGGAGGGTACAAAAGTTCGTGATGGGACTGACTTGCGATTACTTTTCATTATGGGACAATCTGACTTGGTGTTGTTTTTCAATTTTACTGAACAAACTAGGGTATCTGATCGCGTCTCAAAAATCAAGTCAATCGGTTCAAAATTGACTGAGTTATATCAGCAAGTGCCCAAAATAGGTGCTGCTGCCCAAATGGTCCCAGACCCTTTTTATTTTTATTCACGTAGCTGAAAGATCATCCGAAGAAAGGTCGAAAACAGCCATTAATCCAATTTTGACCAAATTGCAGATGGGACTGACTTGCGATTCACGGCAGTGTATGCCGGTGAACCGGTACGAACCGGTGAGCAATGTGCATACCCGTCGAAGGACCCAAACAGATGCAAATGGGCTTCGGATCCAAAGAAGACGCATAGTCTGGTACAGACTGATTATTGCTTATACTAAATTAATTCTAATAAAATTTCTAAATCGATCCCTAATTACATTAAAATCAAAAACATCGACTTCGTTGAGTGCATTGAAGCACCGTTCAAGCGGATGGTTTTGTCCAAACACGGTGCGATGTCGAGCAGCCCTGAAGAGAGATCGCTGACGCGTTCGTCGTGCCGGTACGAAAAATTGAGCTTGCTGAAGCAGCTCAGGACAGTCAATTCGGTTGCTCAAAAGATCGAACGCAAACATCAGTTGAAGATACACTCGACGCTTGCGCAGTGACTCCAACCTTATCAGTTGGCATCGTTCGTTGTACGGAGGCAGCTGTAGCGGGTTAGACCATGGTAGTCGACGTAAGGCATAACGAACGAAGCACCGTTGAACCCGTTCGATACGTCCAATTTGAGTTTCGTGAAATGGAGCCCAGATCTGAACTGCATACTCGAGTATACTTCGGACAAGCGAGCAATATACAGTTTTAAGAGCGTACACGTCATGGAATTCTGAAGCATTTCGACGAATGAACCCGAGTACCGCAAAAGCCTTAGCGGTTGTGGATGCCACGTGCTCATTAAAACTTAATTTGCAATCCATTATTACTCCTAGGTCCTTGATAGAAGTCACACGGTCTAACGCAATACGGTTTGCTCTGTACGCAAAGTTCAACTGTGAATACGATTTGTTGAAGCTGATGACTTTACATTTGATTGCATTCAGTTCCATTCCGTTTGATACGCACCAAGAAGCTACAACGTCGATGTCCTGTTGCAGAGCGGCACAGTCTACTAGTGAACTTATGATCCGGTAGATCTTTAGGTCGTCAGCGTACATGAGCTGATGAGAACTGATTCGGTGGCTCAGATCATTGACGAATAATATAAATATCAACGGTCCGAGATGGCTACCTTGCGGAACGCCTGAAGGTGTCGAAAAACGAGTTGACTCTACGGATTTCAATTTAACATATGCAGATCTACCATGCAGGTATGAGCGTAGCCAAGAGATAAGCCAATCAGGAAAGCCTAGAACGTTGAGTTTTCTCAGTGCTAGATCATGAGGGACTTTATCAAATGCTTTGAAAAAATCCACGTACACACTGTCCACTTGGCAGCGCTTCCCGGATAAAAACTAACCATAGAGTGTATGGTGAAAACCATTCCTGCACCATACAGTGTACCAGCTACAATAAAGTGTATTGTAATGATATGGTTCGCCATACTATACATTTACATTGGATTTTTATGTAACAATATATTATACTGTTTCTCTTACGTTTGAACCATTCACCTTTCCGAAACATTATTTCTCCGTGAATTTTTAATTATTTCTGGTGTTCGATTTGAATAGGTCGTATGTTTGCTGTGATTCCTATATGCAGATTCGACCTATTCAAATCGAACACCAGATTTATTCAGTTTAAGATTTTTCCGTGCTTTGTTTTGTTGATGTTTGTGACTTTTTTGATGCAAAGGAAAGGAAAGAGAAAAAAGTGAATAAGTTGAAACATCAATTTAAAGTCAATAACATGTTTAAATCAGTGGTAAATCAGATGTCCTAAGAACTGCAGGTCCAAGCTGGGGTCCAAGAGATATGGCAGGCTAGGTGTGTAGAGTGTGACGAGAGAAATACGTATGTAGGCCAACCCGGAAAGATGCAGGTCAGATTACCGTAAATCAGTGGATGAGTTCAACACTATTCTTGCTGTATTTGCATTTAGGGGAGTTTTCTCCTCTTCTCTCATGTGAACTTGCCTTCGACCACAATCGAATCAAATGCGATTGACAAACTTTATCTTTGACGTAGAGCCATCTTTAACATATGGACTGGACTGAACACTGAAATGACTTTTAATATAGGTTCGCTGCGGGTTCGCTTTTTAACCTAACTTATATTTGAATCGAACTTGACAGTTATCTCATGAGTTGTTATGTATTTCAAACTTTAGTCAAACTTGGTCAAACTGGTGCCTCAATATTGCAATAACAGTTAAGCACGCTGTAATGATACTTATGTACCTCGTCACCCACTTCATGCAACTACATTAGTGGTCTAATGACACTTAGCGCGCTCGGCACAGTTCATGCCGCTCAAAGTGTTGCCACAAATAATGCTAAGTTTGCAAAATCCGGTTGTCTGGCTGGTGGGGCATGGGAGCCTAAGCTTCAACTGTTAATGCAATCAGAGACTACTCAGACTTAGACGTGGGCGATCCTATATATGAAGGGTTATCCAAAACGCTCTGGAGAATTCCCGCATTCTAATAAATCTAATAAGCCTAAGATGCCATTAACAGGAGGAAAATGACAAGATAATATAACAATATATGGTTTATGTAATGTAAAACAATACAACATAACAAAAGAAAACCATTCTAAAACCATTTGATTAAATGTATAACCAGTAGTGAAATTACAATTTAAAACAATTTATTTACGGTACATTTTATTGTTTGAAACCATTCATGTACCATACAATGTACGGTATATTTAAACCCACGTATCAGTATTTTGAACAATTCATTAACAATAAAATGTATGGTTTTGCATAAAAATATATATGGAGAAAAATATTTTTTTATATTGTTACGATACTTAACAACCTGTATAATATATTGTAAAAATCTTATTTACAATTCACGGTATGGTGTTTACATTACATCTAATTGTTTTTGTATTTTTTATTTTTACAGTGGTGTCTATTGTAAAAATATGGTTCTTAATAGTACTGTTACAATACAACGTTCGGTTTTTCTACTATATTTTTTATTCGGGTTTTCTAAACTGGAATTCAGCAAGCTAGTGTACGCCATTAGGTTAGTTGTGGTGGACCGGTTTTTCACGAAGCCATGCTGGTATTGCGAAATTATGGGCTTGGCAGCAAGGTACATTCTTTCGTGAACCAATAGCTCGAGTGTCTTCGCTATGCAGGAAAGAATCGAAATGGGTCGATAGTTTTCAACGCTATGAACATTACCTGCTTTATGTATAGGCGTAACTGCAGCTAGCTTCCACATATCCGGAAACTCTGCTTCTGACAGTGAGAGGTTGAACAGGCGGCAAACAGGTAATGCGAGTACATTAGCACAGCGTTTGATAAATAAGGGTGGAAGTTTATCCGATCCAGCACCCTTAGAGGGATCTACGTCATTTAACGCCCTGGTAACTTCAGCTATGGTAAACGTTGGACGTGGAAAATGAATATTGTAAGACGGTAAAGAATTCAGCAATTCCGTTGAGTCCACGGGAGAGTCAGGATTGTACACCGACTTGAAGAAGTGAGCAAAAAGTTCGGCAGAATCTTCGCTACAGTGAGCTGTTTTGTCACCGAGAGACACATCGGACGGTATTGCCTGCGCGTCTTTTCTGGTTTTGAAGAATCTCCAAAATGAGGAGGGATCGTTCTTAACCTCGTCTTCGATTCGGAGGATGTACTCACGGAATGATGAAGAAACACATTCTTCGTATTCAGCTTCAACTCTGCGAAGAATGGCTCTGTTGTCATCAGTTCGGCGACGCAGGTAACGGCGACGGGCTTTTCGAAGAGTGTTTCGACGATGACGCAGCTCAGCATTCCACCACGGTTTGTTGTTCAAATGACGAGGGTTGATTCTGCGGAGAGGAGTATGTCTACTTATGCTTCCGAAGGTTGAAACTGCTTCATTAACACCGACGCCGTGTAGTAGCTCATCCCAGTCCAGAAAACGTAACTCATCGGCAACGGCGGCAAAATTACATCGGTTGAAGTCAAAATCGAAATCTTCGGAAACACTTAGAGGATTCGCAGATTCACTTACGTTGGTTAAACGAAGAACGAGTGCTTTGTGATGTTGGTCAAGAGGTAAAATTGATAATGGAGCTTCGAGCAATTCAGCTTCCCTGCTGTTGCTGACAAAGACCAAGTCAAGCAGTCTGTCATTAGAATTTCGTACATCGGAGATCTGCTGCAAGCCACTGGCAATCATACTCTCGGTGAACTCTTGCTCTTGCTCAGAGGACGCATTTGTCGGAAGGAAAGAATCCAAATCGTTATCATACGACCACTGCAAGCGAGACAAATTGTAGTCACCTAAAACCATCACGGAGTCCCCACAAGCAGCCTTCCGTATTATCTGTTGAACGCAGTCAGAGTGTGCAGCATAACTTGCAGGATCGCTATTTGGTCTCAGATAAATAGCACAGACAAAAATAGACTTAGACGGGAAGCGGAGTTTTACTACGACTTGTTCGAGTGAGTCAGATCTCTGGAGACGGACAACGGCGCTGGGGATGGATCTTTTAACAGCGATCAACACGCCGCCTCCTCTACGGAAACGACTAGATGCGCTGTTACGATCACAACGGTAGATATTGTAGTTTGATGATATTTCTGAATTACTTACATCGGCCTGAAGCCACGTTTCGGAAAGGGCGATAACGTCATAATCACTGGAAGCTGTGGCCAGGAAAAACCGGTTCGTCTTCGTTCGCATACAACCAGCGTTTTGGTAGTAAACCGTTAACGGAGGGTTTGTACTTTCGGGCTGCTGAGAATCCTGGGTCAACGTCGGTGCGATGGGAGGAGAAGTAGTACAGGGAGCGAAAGGCGGGTGGTTGAAAGCTGCATCTCCCGGGACACTACTATTGTTTCGGGGGTACTCTTGCTCCGAAATTAACGATGGTGATTGTTCAGGACGGATGATGCTTTCGGTGTTTCTGTTAGAGCTGTTGGATCGGGCCCCTCCCAAGTAACCAAAAGTTCAGATAAAAGGGTACTTTATAAGCTAAGCAGCTTGTTCGAGGTTGCTCATTAGCCTTCTAAGCAGCTTCATTTTTAAGTAATTTTGGAACTTGAAAGTTCACATAAGCACGCTGGATAGCCTTCTAAGCAGCTTCTGACAGAACTTTGACAAAATTCATGCAGAAACAAAAATGTGTTTTCCAGAATCACAACTCGTTGGTGGGTTTGTAGATTCGTGTCTGGAAATTGCTTCTGATAATTATATTTTCACTCATGTCGCTGCTACTGAACTGGATCCTCCTGCGTGATAGCCTGCCGACTTACCGCTGCGCTGCTGAAGACACTTGACAAAGGCAAGCTAACTTCACTACTGTACAAATGTGCAAAACTAGCTGCCGACAGAAAATCGATTCAAGTCAGACTTTACCTGCTGCTCACTCAATCGCAACTGTAGTACTGCGGTAGAGCGCAGGGTTCTCACGCAGCGACTATCGGTTCGAATCCGATGGGCGGCAATTTTTTTTTTTGCTCAAGCCTAATATTCATTAATTTGATAAACTCATATTTGTCTTTTATTCATATATGCTTTAACAGTTGTTTTCTGTAAAAGAAATAAATTTAATCTTCATTGAAACACAATGCTACTGAACTGAACTTCTATGAACTTGAAAGTTCCGACAAAGTTCCGAGTAGCATCTTAAGCAGCTTTAAAGTTCCGCGAAGTTCAGATAAAGTTCCGAATGGAACTTTCTGGCTGCTTAAGAGGCTAACAATGAGCCTTGCCGGAACTTGTGACCGAAGTTCCAGCAAGGCTCATCGTTAGCCTTTTAAGCAGCCAGAAAGTTCCATTTGGAACTTTATCTGAACTTCGCGGAACTTGAAAGTGCATTTTGTCATGGGAAGCGGAACTTTTGGTTACTTGGGCTGTTCTGTCGGTCTCCAGAAAAACTGCTTCTGACTTCCCATGTTTTCAAACTCACGGAAGCGGATTCCACGAGGCCACGTTTCTGTTGATAGTGCGATTGGCTTCAATTCGGCAGGCATACCAATTTTGTAAGACACGAAAGTCAGTGATCTAGTGTCTCTTCCACGCGCGACAAGTTTGACCACCTTCAGATTGGTAGTTTTTAACTTGGATTCTGCTAGTTCCACTACTTTGCTCTCTGGAACCTCAGGTAAAATCCCAGACAAGTACAGCCAGAACTTGTTGGAATCATCCACAGCAGTTTCCGGGACGACTAGATTCGTGATTTCAGCATCAGTACCAATGCCGCACATGGCTTTGGCTGGACGGCGAACAGAAATGTCATCTACATCATCGTTTTCACGCGGACGCTTATGTTTTGATGAAGCTAGGAGTGGTGTGCGGTAATTAGATGCCGGTGTTCGTGGTACGGAATTTATCAACGTTTTGAAATTGGAGCGAATTTCGTGTTTGATCTCCGTCAACACACTCACGAATTTCAGCTTTCATCGACTCAATCACTGATTCGCTAGCCTTATCAACAGATACAAGTGCATTGGAGAAACGTGCTTTACTCAGCAGATTTTTGCAACAGGTACACAGCCATACTAGATGTAAATTTGCTCTGACGGAAGAGTACTCGCTGTCAGCAATTCCGGAGCATTTTAAGCAAACGATTGACGAACAGAAACCGCCGCACTTAACGCTATCCCCGACGATTTGGTTTGCACATTTTTCACAGACGTTCGCCATTTCCGTAGTATTGGCAACACTGGAGAAGTTCAGCTAGTACCAAATAGATGGCCGGTTTGAAAACAATCGATGAGACGGTGACGAGCGACAATGACGGACAACAGTGAGAATCTCAAAATGTTTCTCACCTCACTTCCTCTTGACAAACGATGCTTATTGCGTGAACGGAGCGATATCAATGATGATGTGTGTAGATGTATGGTCGACTACTCACACAATTGCCGATGGGTGCGACTTACGTTGATGAGTCCAAAGGGCTGAAGCTGACCGATGTTGAGATGCAATTATGAGACTGGTTGATGCGGATGGTTTTCGGATGTTGCGGAATAATAAAACGGGACAGCAAACGGGCGTATATTGCATGGAAATTGATACAAACGATGAGCAATCTGTTTGATCAACGAAACGCCGAAGTTTGATGCTGCGGTGTTGGTATTGGTGCGTGTTTGTTGTTGTTTGGTTGATGGTAGCGAGTGCAGCGAGGACAGGTGGAGAGCGGCGAGGTGGGAATCAATTGCTGGGCGAGGCAATGGCGGCGAGGGCTAAAACATCCACTCTCAAGCCGGCTCGAATTTATTAATTCAAATCACGATCCTACCTGTCCAAGACTGATGATGATATCGGTTGCGAGCGGTTGATTGAAGAGTTCGAAGCGAGAATGACGGTGGTTGGCGATTTGTTGTGGTGATTGCAGGTGATAAATCGAACAAGTAATGGGACGGTACAAAAACAACGCAAATTCCGAGAGCAGTGATGCCAGGATCATGGCAGATTGAAAGGTGGGTGGTAAAGACACTATATGCAAAGACACGAAATGTTCCAATTAGAATTCCAAATTTTCTGTCAATGTCATTCCAATCGAGCAGGAGACCTGTCAAACGTGCTTTAAAGCATTGCTCGTCGGCATCATCGTCATGATTGGATGATCATCATCGACAACAACAATCATCACACTTCGTATCTTTGCTTATAGTATCTTTAGTGGGTGGATTTGTAAAATGTTTGGAGTACCCGTACATAATCTGTGTGTAGTGGATCTGCGGGAAAGCAACATATAACACGAGACAAGAGGAATTTATCCTAAGCCTGCAGGGGGCACATGATTGTTGACTCTCCTTTGGCATTAGGGAATTTTTTAACACAAACCGTACACTACACCAGAGAGCTGTTTCCAACGATGAAAAAGGAATGTTAAATGACCGAATTTGGGAAACTAGCAACGTACTTTACTATCATCCACGCAATGTCATGCCAGAAGTGGACAGGTCGTATTACTTTTCAAATCAGTACCCTACTGAGATTGGTCATCATAGATTTACTTACTGTGTGTTCTGTTTGTTAAAACAGCATTATGATAATTAGCATTGAGTCAAAGGCAAATTAAGTCTTCAATTGAGTCTCAATGTATGAATCAAGTTTGCATGAATAAATATTGATTTGATTCAATGCACTCGCAGACGAATACGTTTAATTGTGCGATGTATATACAACATGCCAACCCATAAATGAAAGAAACTCAAAACAGCCAGAGTAAGGTTTAGTCCGAGAAAGATGATACGAGGGACTTAGATGAAAATGATTCACGTAACTTAAAATGAGCTTTATCGCATCATGAAATAGAAAATTCGAGATGCCAAGTGAGGGAAGCCCACAAAAATTTGTTGAACTAAATATACGGTTTCATAAATATTTGGACTTTTGTGATAATTTGAAAATGCACTGTATTATCATTTCCCAGCTACATTTTACACTAATAAACTTAAGTGTGCTTGTGTACGTTAGCCGATGCGAAGTCGTGTACGCTGGGCCGAGCACCAATTTAGCAGATGTCGTAATGAAATAAATACCCAACTAACAATCCCTTATTGATCCAGCACCATTATGACGAATGAGTTCAGTAGGTTGCTGAATAACATTTGGAATGATTCTCAAATTTGTTTTGTTTTGTTCACACAAATTTTGCGAAATTATAGAGTATGAACCATATTGCTTTATGTTAAGCGTAATATTTTGTAAAGTTTTTATTAAGCTACATTAAAATCAATGAAATGCAAAAGTTTTTACCAACGAATATCAATGCATTGCTGTGAACACCTTTTACGGAATAATAACTACATATTGAAGTAGCTACATCCAGATACAGGCTTGAGAACTGTTGATTGCTAGCCGCTTTGATGAGTTGATGAGTTGTATCACTCAAAACAAAATATAAACTTCCCATGACTTAATGATGATCACATTTTTCCTTGTCTTCTACTGAGAAGTGGTAAATCATAATAACACATGGTTGTTTTCATTAACTGTTCAGTAAACCTTGTTTATTTATTCAATTATTCGAGCAAAGTTTTGATATCGATGGAAAATTGTTAAGACAAGTGACATTATTTAGCTCTAATATTTTCGTCTGCAAACAGTGCTCAGTGAGCTGAAGTATGATAGTTCGATTTGTGAAAGCATATACTGGAACTATATTGGCTCAACATGTTACTTGCCAGCTCAGGGTTAATATGCTCAAGATCGCTTATTGACTATAGACACTATAGATTCCATAGACTCGCGAAGGCGAAGACAACTGTAGCCAAACGAACTGTCAGTTCGTGTAGCCAAACGAGCATGACGTCACGATTTCAATAGCGACAATGGATTACGTGACGTCATATTCGCTCGGTACACTCTGAATTCACGGTAAAACTAGTAATCCTACATTATAGAGATCTGCGGAGGCAGCCATTGTGAGCCAATCGTGCAGAGAGAACTGTCAAAGTGTAAGCCAAATGAACATGCTTATCGTTCGTAGGAAGGCGTCGTTTAAACGGTATTGCAATCGGAACTAAATAAATTAAAATTATTTATTTTTAATATCGAGAAATTGGTGGCATATGTAAGTTTAGTAAAAAGATAAAAAAATATTGATTCTGCTTTCAAAAGCTCATGCTTATGACGACACTTTTGTTGCTGCAGTTGTCGAAAAAACATCCATTGCTACTTCTTGCTTCACTTCTGCCGATATGATTAGGGTAACACTTTTGCAATAAATTTCGGATTTCTTCGATTGCTCCGCTATTTCAACAACATTTTGAAAGAAATTTCTACCATAATTAGAAAATGTAAACAAAACAACTTGAACCACAACGAAGTCACGCACAAAGTTTGAACATCTTGCTTTGTAGCAAGTGTTGGCAGCTGTTGTAAACAAAACAAACAGCGTTGCCGAATCGACATACGTAACTTCCGCTCATCTCTATGTAGAGGATTTCTAGGTAAAACACACTAAAATCGTATTGCTCAACCATGTCTCCGCGAGTCTATGGAATCTAGTGTCTATATTATTGACTTGTTCCCTCAACATCCACACAGAGGAAGGGCACTCACGAAGAACAAGCAACTGCTCGAATTACACTACTACCGTCTTACCCCTCTGGTTCGACACGTTTTAATACGACACTTTTTAATTCGTACCCCGCTTATACGACACATGTCGAATGAAAAAGTGTTCAAATGTCACAGCGATGTACACTGTAAATGCAAAACAGTTTGATATTGCGCTTATACTCGCATCCGCAGAAACTCCTCTTGCAGCCGCAAATTTCGGAAGCTCTGAGTTGGTGCTATTCAACACCCAAACCGCCTGGAGACCAACCGGAATGAACTGAGGATGGCAACAATCGTAGAAAGAATGAGCTTTTCATTCGCGCCACCGCAATATTTGATGAAATTATGTTTCATAACAAATCCGGAAATCAAAACAAAAACAAAAATAGAGTTGCCAAATTTCAATGAGCATGGTGGTGTAGGGTGACCAGTTTGTCGAATTAAAAGTTTACCCCGGTTATACGACAACAGTCGGTGTCGTATTAGCGGGGTAATACGGTACCCACTAGCTTTACCAAAATCGGAATTAACGGCAATTAATGTTGTATACAAGGTTGTACACCGAGAAAAATTCAATTTGAAAACCGGAAATCCAAAACCGGAAGCAAACTGGTTCCTTACTGAACCCGACGACGTGAAAATGCAAAAAGAAGTGGAACTATTAATGACCAGGGCTATGTTCCTTGAATGAATTAGCTACTGAGGCAAATTTGCATTACAATGATTACAATTTATTGACATCATGTCACAGGGGTACTTGCGTGTTTGGGCGGATCGCGATCCTGGCGGGCTTGGTGGTGGTTTCGGTGGCAGGCTGTTCTAGGTGTCGACGGCTTCTACGGTCGACCGGACCAGCTATCGGGATGGGGATACCGACGGCCGTAGTGATCAGCTGGGACTGACCGTTGACTGGTTGATTCGATCCAGCGACTTGAATGGTTGGTTGATGGCGGGTTTCCAAAATGGCGGAAATTACCACCCGTGTTGGATGACGATGGAGTACCGTATCCTAGACACGGAAACGGAAGCTTGGTGTACTGGTGACGTAGCGAGGGCGAGGCGATTGACAACGGTGGCTAGTGGCTTGGGAGGTGGCGGCGGTGGCTAACAAAACTCGGCCGGGTTTGGCGATGGCCGGACGGGTGTCTGGATTTTCTCCAGCAGCAATGGCGTCTTGGCTGTTTGGACCTGGATGCGTTTTCACACCTCTCCCTATCTCACCGTGTCCTGCTCGGTCCTCCGGTACGGTGTCTGCCGAAAAAAGCAAAGAAACAGAAAAAAGCCTGCTTCGTGGACCTGCCCACCAAATTAGTACCCTGTGACGTCATTTACATTTATTTTAGCCTCACAAAATTAACATATGTTCACTTAACATTTAACATTTACCTTTTTCTTTTGTTCTTCTTAATATAATCGTTATAGCTTCTCACTTTCTGCTAACTCTTGCATGAAATCTATAACAAAACGTTTTAATTACATAAATTTCCGATACAATTAACCACTATTTCTTTCTACTAACCGTACTATTTTTTACAAATGCACGCGTACTAACAATGTTAACAATTAACTATTGTTTCCTTACAATTACCACCTAAACACAAAGAGACAAAGCACTAATTATTAAAACTTCCACTTTTCTTTTACTTATAACCACCTTTTGAAAAAAAAACTAGATTAACGAATTTCGCGCACTTATCACTTTCAGGATTTCCAGGCAAAAAAGAGAGTTTCCTCGGTGATTTGCTCCTTTTTATCAAAATCGCAAATCACCGATGGAGCCGAAGTTGTTCATCAATCGTTCCCGTCGTACATTCGGGAACGATTTTTGACAGTTATGCTCTAAACATAGCCATAATTGATTTTGGTTCCACCTATGGGACAGTAGTGCAAATCCGGGCGGGATTTTTATGTTATCCTGTCACGGAGAGTAGCTTACATTGCTCAAAAGCACCCACCCATACCGATAGAGTGTTGTGAGTGGAGCAGCGATCACTACACACATCAAGCCACTGTGTGCAGCCACTGTCCCATTTAGTGTTAGTCGGATGTGTATTTATTAAAAGGGCGTGTTATTTTTAGGGATAGAGGGAATATGAAATTTCGGTGGAGCCAGCAAGTAATAATTGTAACCGCTGGTTACAAACAAGAAGCAGATGAAGGTTTTATCGCATTTTTATAAACACCTAATGGAATTAGAAGCTTACTAAAGTATCGAAAAATTCTTTAATCAATTATTATTACTTCGATGCGGCAGGTTAAACATCAATTAATATTTAAATTGAACAATCTTTTGTGCAGTCTGATTTTAATTCAGTTATCATTATTTCTATCAAACAACAATTCAGCATATATGCTTGTTTGTGGCTTGCAATTGCTAGTTAGATATGATGTTTCATAACATATAATGGACGAATGAATGAATAAAGTGGATTGAAAATCCAAGTCTATTCATGATAGTGGTATAAAAGAATAGAGTTAATAAACTATAGAGGACGAATTTCGCTGGTGTTCCCTTTGTTCTCGCTCGGAAATATACCGGGTATCTACCTGTCAAACTGCATATTTTTTTGCTTTGACATTTATATCCCTGCCTATCTCCGCCAGCAAGAGATGTTGCGGCGGTGACGCCAGCGTCATTCTTCCTCTATAATTTATTAGCTCTATTTATAAAAGACCCAAATAGGGGGATTAGGGGCATATTGGACACCCGGGGCGAAATGGACACCCCTGTTTTTTGCCGAAACCGTTGACTTTTATGTAAAACGTTTAATGCATAAGTGTAAAGGAACAAGTCATTGTTCTACTTTTCAAAAGTACCATTTATATTCCTTCAAAATAACCAAAATATCATTGAAATTGAAGTATGTTTTTCATATGGTGAATTTCTTATAATTTCGAAGCAGCAGCAAATAAGGCATTACGAGTGTTTGAGTGTGTCCACCATACAAACAAGTGAAATGTTAGCTTATCTACATGTATACGCAGATTTAGCAATGGATAAAGTATTATATTTTTGATCAGAAGTTACTAAAAATAGCAATTTCAATGTTGTAGTCGATTCGGGGCGAAATGAACGCTCACACTTAATTTAATTTGCCGAGGCCGGCAAAATAAATCGCCGAGAATCCAACAGCTGAGAGCTCGGTAAAAATCTCGGTGAAAGTTCAAATTGCCGACTAGTCTGCAAACTTTACAAAAATCAACTGTCAAACTTTGACGAGTGGTTCGGCAATACATTGCCGAAAACTTCGGCATACATGGTTACCGAAATTCAGTAAATGTTTGTTTTCTTTAAAGCTTTTTGATAAGAAGAAGTAAAATACAACGAAAATTATGATTAGGTTAACAATTTTATTCACCCTAGTCCTGAGTATGACATTTTGGCTTTTTTAACTGTACATCAAATGTAAAAACATAATTTCACACTTCCCCCGAGGTCACTTCCTCCTGCTCTTCCTCCACGGATGCGCCGGGACAGCTGGATGTCCGTTACATGATGGTGATGCGCTCGGCGTGGATCGCAGATGGTGTTTCCGAACAATCCGATCAGGCTTCCTGCAGGGCAGTAACGGCGGCTCTTTGCAAACACATATCAGTCATGAAAACATGCGCAATTTCACACTCCCACGCTGGAGCGGCAACTTGCGGAGTAAGCAGAAACTCGGTGGACTTTTGGTAACGACGGATTTCTCGCAGAGGTACCGTTCCCGGCCGGTAACGATGCAGCTTCTTCACTCCGCCGCCGCGGACCGCCGGTCGAGGGAGCACTTTTGTGGGCGGTCTTTGTGGCCAGCTGCTTACGGGGATCCTTTCCTCCAGTGCATTTTCGAGCGGTTTGTTTTAAATTTACGGACCATTTTTGCTTCTGCTGGTGAAGTCCGGCAGCAAACACCTTGGAGGCGAGGATCCGGCCGGTTCCGGCACTCCTCCTGCAGCGTTCCATCACCAAAATAACAAACTGAAAAGAAAATGAAAAAAGACATCCATTAATTGATCAAGTTAATGAATTCAATTGGTTTACTTACGAGAAAATCATTCGATCGACGCCAGTGATCCGCTTCAAAAACCAGTCTACCATGAGATGTAGGAAGCTCGGCTTCAGTCCATCTATGGTAAAGGGATATTCAAAAGAAACACATTGTTTCAGTCTGCAATAAAAGACCAAATGTAGGAGTCCGTCCCAGTCCATTTGGCAGTCCAGTCTATCATGAGATGTAGGAAGTGAAACTTCAGTCCATCTATGGTAAAGGGATATACGCAAAGGAAACGGAATGTTTCAGTCTGCAATAAATATACAAATGTAGGAGATCCATCTCAGTCCATTTGGCAGTTAAGTCTACCATGAGATATAGGAAGTAAGACTTTAGTCCATCTATGGTAAAGGGACATGAAAAGGAAACTTCACGTTTCAGTCTGCAATGGAAAAAGCAGCCTGAGATCATTTAGATTTCCGGTCTACCACGTGCTGTAAGAAGATTCTGTATTGTCAGTCCACATTAAGTGATAATAGGATGTTTAAAATTTAAATTACTTTATTTTGAGTCTCATTTCAGAAAAAAATTAACACATTGAGTAATGTACATTGTTACAGCGTGGCTGGATCGGAATCGACCGATAAAATCGCTCACCTGTAGACGGACAGAAGGGCCAAATGTTACAGCGTGGCTGGATCGGAATCGACCGACAAAATCGCTTACCTGTAGACGGACAGAAGGACCAAATGTTACAGCGTGGCTGGATCGGAATCGACCGACAAAATCGCTCACCTGTAGACGGACAGAAGGACCAAATGTTACAGCGTGGCTGGATCGGAATCGACCGACAAAATCGCTCACCTGTAGACGGACAGAAGGACCAAATGTTACAGCGTGGCTGGATCGGAATCGACCGACAAAATCGCTCACCTGTAGACGGACAGAAGGACCAAATGTTACAGCGTGGCTGGATCGGAATCGACCGACAAAATCGCTCACCTGTAGACGGACGTTTGGATTCTGGGCAGCGTGTTGGGGGTAGGGGAAGCACCAGGTTCGGCTTCGGCTCAGGTTCCAACTCACTTGCGCCACAGTCACGTCACCAAAACTACTTCTACTTCACAGGGGTTCGTTTCTCGCCGATTGATCACTTACACACTTTATTTGGAATTTAAAACTAATTTATTCAAACTTATTTCATACAAAAGCAATTTACAATTTAATTTTCAATTCAGAGTGTTCAGTTGCACGCGTGCTCGCAGGTGGAAAATTTTCACTACTCTCCTGCAAATTCAAATTTGAACCTCGCTTGCTGCGATGCGGTTCGTTAAATAGTTGCCAAGCAAAAATGTTTGTGTCGCGTCTAATGTTCGCAACATTCTCCGGGCCAGAAAGCGAGCTGATGGGTTGCAGCAATACTATTTTAGTGACCGGCCTCTTGTACGTGGATTTCGACGTTCGTTTTCGCACCGTCCTTATTTTGTCATCCGGACCACGGTAGACCTTCTCTACTATACCCTTTGGCCAGCTACCTCGATGCAAATTTTCGCCCACAATCATCACCAAGTCGCCTACTCTGTACTCATGGTACTTCCTGTTATCCGGCCATTTGCGACTCCGAATCAGCTCCGGACGATAAGCTGCTACCCACCTGCGCCAGAAACGATCCGCATAGACCTGCGAATGTTTGTAGGTGGCACGACAATCCAGGTCTCGTTCATCGAAATCGTGGTCGAATTGGATCACGTTGTTCCGTCCGAGCAACAGCATGTTGGGTGTTAACGATTCTGGATCCTGGGGATCATCTGCAACGTGCGTCAATGGTCGGTTGTTGACGGTGTTCATCGCCTCACACAACGCTGTCCGTAGCACCAAGTGCCGCTTTAACGGAACGGACCAATCGCTCCCAGCACCCTCCAAAGTGTGGAGCACCAGGTGGTATAAACTTCCACTGCACACCTCTTACGCTCAGCGTCTCCTCGATCTGCGGCTGGTCCAGTGACTTCACGAGTGATTTCAGTTCTTGATCGGCACCGGTAAAGTTCGTCCCATTGTCGGTCATGATGCACTGCGGCAGTCCACGTATAGCCATGAAACAGTGTATTGCCATTATGCAGATGTTTGTATCGAGCGATGGCACTACCTCCAGATGTATCGCTCTTGACGTCATGCAGGTGAACAAAACAACCCACCTTTTCTCAAAACGCCGGCCGACTTTCACAAATGGCGGGCCAAAGTAGTCGATGCCAGTACAGGTGAAAGAATGTACGAACGGGGTAGTTTGCTCCGGCGGCAGATTTCCCATCTGTGGAATGGTTGGCTTGGCTCGCAGTTCTCGGCACTTCACACATGACATCGTGTACTTCTTCACCTGCGAGCGGCTCTTCAAAATACGGTGACGTTCCTTTACGTTGTTGATTACGGTTTCCAGACCTTGATGTGCATTGGCTATGTGGTACATCCGGATCAGCAGTGTACAGAACGGGTGTCCATCTGGCAGAATCACTGGATTGTTCACTTCGAACGGCTTGCTATCGTTTTGGACGCGACCGCGCATCCGGATGATTCCCTCTTGGAGAAACGGCGAAAAAGTTTTTAGCCGACTGCTAATCTTCACGTAACCTGACGTCTTCAGGCTGCGCAGTTCGGATTGGAAGGCCTCTGACTGCACCTTCTTATACCACGTCTTCCTAGCTTCTTCCATGTCTCTTACAGTGATTGTTAATCGTTCAGGCTTCTTGTGTTTCGGCAATACTAACAGCTTCCTCATTTTCAGGTAGTATGCGGTCGACCTCAACAATCGGTTGAAATCAGAGAACCTGGCGATGTCGGGTAGATCAATCCTTTCTTCTCTGAATGCCGTGCAGCACAGCTGTTCGGCGGCTTCCTTGACGACCAGGTCGGAATGGCAATTTGCAATCTCTGCAGATGACATCTCCAACGGGATGCCGGGAGGCGGCGCATTCCAGACGTCGGGGGGCGACGCATTCCTTGCATCGCGATGTGGTAGGAACGGACGATCTATTCAGTGGGACGATTCATGCACGTTGGTTGGTCTGACCTTATCGGATTCGGTAAGCCAATCTGCAACGCGCTTCGAGACGTCGGTGTAGGTACTCGATCTGCTCGATGTACCCGATCGGTGACTTGAGTCAGATTGCAGCTCGATCTTCCTCAAATCGCGATCTCGCTGCCGCTTCAGGAACTCCGCTTTTCGCTGCTCGGTCTTCAGTGCCAGATCGTGTTGAATCTGCAGTTCAGCAAGCTGCTTCTCAGCCACGATCCTGTCCCGCTCGATGGAAGCTCGCAGTTCAGCCTCCTCATTCTGCTCTTCCAGGTCCAAGAGCTTGATTTGACTGCCAGTCCTGCTCCTTCGCGATGTTCGAGTTCTCGTTGACTTCGCAGGTTCTCTCGATGCACCAGAGGCGACAGATTTGTTCTCCGGAATCGCGTCCGGTTGAGTAGCAACGTTTTCCCCCACGTGGGGATTCACATTCGATACGTTGGGTGGAGTACGAAGCATGTTGCTTAGCTTAGGAATATTAACTATGTAATTATCTAGATACTTAGGAACTAAACCTTTATTTATTCTAGCAGACCGTCGTACCTGCTGTGCCATATAAACCGGTCATGGGCAATCGAAGGACCAAATGTTACAGCGTGGCTGGATCGGAATCGACCGATAAAATCGCTCACCTGTAGACGGACAGAAGGACTAAATGTTACAGCGTGGCTGAATCGGAATCGACCGACAAAATCGCTCACCTGTAGACGGACAGAAGGACCAAATGTTACAGCGTGGCTGGATCGGAATCGACCGACAAAATCGCTCACCTGTAGACGGACAGAAGGACCAAATGTTACAGCGTGGCTGGATCGGAATCGACCGACAAAATCGCTCACCTGTAGACGGACAGAAGGACCAAATGTTACAGCGTGGCTGGATCGGAATCGACCGACAAAATCGCTCACCTGTAGACGGACAGAAGGACCAAATGTTACAGCTTGGCTGGATCGGAATCGACCGACAAAATCGCTCACCTGTAGACGGACGTTTGGATTCTGGGCAGCGTGTTGGGGGTAAGGAAAGCACCAGGTTTGGCTTCGGCTCAGGTTCCAACTCACTTGCGCCACAGTCACGTCACCAAAACTACTTCTACTTCACAGGGGTTCGTTTCTCGCCGATTGATCACTTACACACTTTATTTGGAATTTAAAACTAATTTATTCAAACTTATTTCATACAAAAGCAATTTACAATTTAATTTTCAATTCAGAGTGTTCAGTTGCACGCGTGCTCGCAGGTGGAAAATTTTCACTACTCTCCTGCAAATTCAAATTTGAACCTCGCTTGCTGCGATGCGGTTCGTTGAATAGTTGCCAAGGCAACCAGTTCGCGTGGTCACGACGGTTGGGCCGACGACGGGCGTCGACAGTGCCCGAGCAAAAATGTTTGTGTCGCGTCTAATGTTCGCAACATACATCATAGCTGCTTGTAGTGAATACGCTGATGTATAAATTACCAGATAATCATCATAAAAAAATGAAGTTTTATAATGGTAGGTGAAACCTGGTTATACTATCTGATGAGAAGGGGGAGAGGAAGGTATTTGGAGCTAAGTATAGAAATGGCTTCATATTTATAAATAATTAATTGCATATATAATTCCAACCACATTTAGATGGAAGTAGACGACCACCCATATATGGAAGATTGAACGGTTGCAGATTGTGGATGATTGGACGAATCATTTCCTGTAGTCGATGTGAACACGATGGTCGAATTTCAAGAATAGTTTCTTGCTTGGCGGATTCTTCAATCTATTCCAAGATTCAAAGATTACTACCAAAGGGTAACGAACGGGAACGAGAAAATCGTCATAAAACAGTCTGAAATAGTATATTCTATGAATTTAAGTTTTACTTAAAACTAATGTCAACACTAAATGTATTTCACAAACAGAATATTTTACTAGCTATAAGGAACATAAGTTTGAATGATTTATGCTCACAATATTGTAAAATTTTAAATAAAGTTGAGGAGAGATGTAGTAGGTTGTGCGGAGGGTGACATTAGATAAACAGAAAAATAAACATCACTTCTGGTCCAGACCTCAAACTACTAACACTGTTTTCATCAATGTTAACACTGTACGAGCCTAACTCCATACAAAAATTGAAATCAATCCGTTTGAAATTGACTTAGTTATAGCGGCAAGTGCCCAAAATAGGTACACCTGCCCAAATGGTACAAGACCCTACTTAAATCTCCATTTTCTTTAAACTTCAAATCTATAAGACAAAAATCCTTCGAATTTTTTTATTTACCTATGTAGTTATTTGTGTTTACATCGATAGACTATCAGTAGCCCCAATGATATTAACCGTTATGTGGCCGGCAAACTTTTTGCTTTTTTCTACACCGTGTATTTTAAATGGGTGCTGGGTACCCGGGTACCCTGCCGGCCACATAAGGGTTAAAAACTTAAAACTATTGAAAAAATGTCACTATTTTTTTAACACATTTTTTACACATTTAGTAAACAATTATTTCATACATTAAATACAGAGTAGAGATACAAAAAATTGATTTACAGCTACGACATGAACAAAAACTTTAGAGTAACATAAGCACATAGCTTTATATTTATTTGGTTTAAGACATATTTTTGGAAAAATCCAGAAAAAACCAAGTACCGTGAGGTGCCCATATTTCGTGCACTTAAAAATTCTCTAAGTTTGATAAACTACTGAAATTTTACCATAAAGTGTTGAGGACAACCCTATAGCGCCGTACCAACCGGTACTGCGCACGCCGCTGGGCTCGCACTCGGCAACATAGCTGTCACTGTGTGATGCTGGAGATACTAGTAAAGAGATCTGCGGAGGCGGCCATTGTGAGCCAATCGTGCAGAGAGAACTGTCAAAGTGTGAGCCAAATGAACATGCTTATCGTTCGTAGGAAGGCGTCGTTCGAACGGTATTGCAATCGGAACTAAATAAATTAAAAATATTTATTTTTAATATCGAGATATTGGCGGCATATAGCCGAGGCGGTAAACGCACGGGTATTCAGCATGACCATGCTGAGGGTGACGGGTTCGATTCCCGGTCGGTCCAGGATCTTTTCGTAAAGGAAATTTCCTTGACTTCCTTGGGCATAGAGTATCTTCGTGCCTGCCACACGATATACACATGCAAAATGGTCATTGGCAGAGGAAGCTCTCAGTTAATAACTGTGGAAGTGCTCATAGAACACTAAGCTGAGAAGCAGGCTTTGTCACAGTGAGGACGTTACGCCAAGAAGAGGAGAGAGGATATTGGCGGCATATGTATGTTTAGTAAAAAGATAAAAATTTATTAATTCTGCTTTCAAAAGCTCATGCTTATGACACTTTTGTTGCTGCACTTGTCGAAAAAACTTCCATTGCTGCTTCTTGCTTCACTTCTGCCGATATGATTAGCGTAACACTTTTGCATTGAATTTCAGATTTCTTCGATTGCTCCGCTATTTCAACAAAATTTTGAAAAAAAAAAATTCTACCATAATTAGAAAATGTAAACAAAACAACTTGAACCACAACGAAGTCACGCACAAAGTTTGAACATCTAGTTTTGTAGCAAGTGTTGGCAGCTGTTGTAAACAAAACAAACAGCGTTGCCGAATCGATGTATGTAACTTCCGCTCATCTCTATAGCTGCTAGTACACAGGGTCAAATATTTGTCCAAAAAGAAACCAATGCTCAAACATCTTGTTTGACTCGATCGAATTTTCATTAGTGTCAAACTGATGTTGTTTCTTGAGTTCTTTCCTTGTCAAATTTTTGACCCTGTGTACTACTGGCCTATGTAGAGGATTTCTAGGAGATACGCATCAATGAATACTTTTAAGGCCCCTTAGCGTGTCAGCTCAAATTTTGCTCTTCTTATTTGATTCTTATTCCAAACAGTCATCAAGCACGATAGTAGTTGTGTAGCCCTAGGTGTAGCCTTTCTATACCCATTCCATAAACAAACAAACAAAAATAGCACCTCTTTGTCTCGGTACCTCCAATGTAAACATTTCGAGAATATGAATCATTTGAAAGAAACTCAAGCAGTAAACTACTCTGCTTCAATGAATAACAAGGAAACATATCCAAATGTCACGAAAAATGTTAAATGTTTTATGTAACAAGCTAGAAATGATCGAATTATTTTGGTACGCTCTCCCACCGTTTATGTTTGCTGCAACAGCAGTGCTGGCGGACCGCTTGGTGAAGATTTCGTAAATTATAATGCTTTGCTTATTTCGCTAACAATTGGGTTGTTTAGTGAATTAAATATTGCCATTTTCTTTAGCCTAATCGAAAGAGCTCATTTTTCTGAGTATTAGGTGATTTTATTGCGTTCCAATTTCTTCGTTTTGATGGTTAAATGAACAAAACAGTTTCAATTTCCGTGGCTAGAATGACAGTTCAATCGATAAAGTGACAGTTCACCCCGAACAAAAAATTTTCTCCATACAAACTTTAAATGCATTTTAAAAATAGTTCCCGGGCACCAAAAATGATGGAATTCTGGATTTCGTCTAATTTTTGGACGGAGATTCCGATTATGCAATAATCTGGATACCCCTAAAGAACCCAATTGTGGTAAAATGTTAAAAAATAATCACCCCACAAATTATTTTTGATTTTATGACGCATAACCAATGTGTTTGACTGGATTTTTTAATTGATTTCGATCAGTTTCATTGATGCTTTGGCCAGCAGGATCGACATCACTGCGTGCAATGATCGATGATTGTGCGCGCCAAAAGACATCACTGCGCTGCCGTCGTCGTCGTTGGTACTGCGGTGGGTAAACACCGCCAACCACATTTTAGTGCGGTCGAAACAAATCGTTAATCGTGAATACATTTTTATGCCGAATATCTCGCGTGAAATTGATTATTTTATAGAATAAGATAAGTATCGATTTTTTACAAATATGTATTGGTGCAATGTTGTGTAAAGTTGATTTCGGTCAATGATTTTGAAGAAGCCATTTTGCGATGACACGCTAAGGGGCCGTAATGTGGTTGTCGTTGTATTGTTTTTGTATAGAATGTATCAGTTTGTTTACGTCCCGCAATGTGATTCGTTTCGCACCTTTAACGTGTCGTATTAAATAAGTTGTTTTAATCGTTATCGTGCGCGTTTTAATCCCCAATGTAGGGACGATCCGAAAGTAATTATCGGGGGATTTCCGCGGTGCAAAAGTGGCGACAAGTATTCGCGAGTGAGGGTAGTTTTTCCGTCGACAAAAACTCACCCAACAATTCGTCACCCGCGCGGAAGAAGCGAAAGTGGAGTGCGATGGCCGACGGTGGTAGCGATCGTGACGGGCAAAATGGTGTTGACCCCGCGGGAGTGTTTAATCAACGGCAATTAAATCAGCCGATTATCCCCGCGACGTCGACGACGACGACGGTTCACCCTCAGCAGCAGCAGCAGCAGATTTTTGTGCCCGTTGTGACGACACACCAGCATCAGCAGCCGTTCATTCCAGTTTCTTCGGCTCAGCAGCAGTTCCCAACCTTCCCACCCCACCAAACGCAAGCGCCGCAGGTTAGTAATGATGTGCTCATCCAATTTATGCATATCATGCAGCAATCGATAACCCAGAGCCAGATGCAACAGCAACAAATCATGGCTCAGGTGATTAAGCTGCAGCAGCAGTCCGACGACGACAGAAAGCAGCTTTTTCGCAGCATCTCGTCGTCGATTAACGTGCAAGTATCACCTAACCCGGAACAGATCCTTGACTCCTTGGCCAGCAATATCAAGGAATTCCGGTATGAGGCCGAAAGCAACGCTACTTTCGCGGCCTGGTACTCTCGATACGACGACCTTTTCGAGAAGGATGCTGCAAGGTTGGACGACGAAGCGAAAGTTCGCCTGCCTATGCGAAAACTGGGTTTATCGGACCATGAACGGTACGTGAGCTATATTCTCCCGAAACTTCCAAATGAGTTTAGTTTCGCTCAGACAGTTGTCAAGCTCAAGAGCCTGTTTGGAGCGAAAGAGTCGGTTATCAGCCGTCGATACCGATGCCTGCAGATCGCGAAGAACCCCACTGAGGATCATGTGGCGTTCGCGTGCAGGGTGAACAAGGCTTGCGTGAAGTTTGAACTGGGGAAACTCACCGAGGAGCAGTTTAAGTGCTTAGTGTACGTGTGTGGCCTGAAATCGGAGAACGACGTCGAGATTCGCACTGGTATCCTCACGAAAATCGAGTACAACAACGACGTCACTTTGGAGCAGCTCTCCGAAGAGTGCCAGCGCTTATTCAATCTGAAGCACGACAGCGCGATGATTGAATCTCAGGCTCCGTACAGCGAAGTACAAGTGGTGAGGAAGTTTGGTGGGAAGCGGTTCGAAGCATGACCGGGAATCTCCAAGACGTTTTTCCAGTGACGCCGTCCAGAGACCAAGCTACGCGTGTTGGCTCTGCGGTGCATTACACTACGCCCGGGATTGCAGCTACAGGAAGCATAAGTGTTTCGACTGTGGCCAAGTTGACAACCGTGAAGGCTATTGTGAAAGTGCAAAGTACCGGAGACCCGGAAGCAAGAAGAAGAAAGAACCACGACCAAGGTGGTGGTTGTCGACGTGTGCAGCGTGCAGCAACGGCGCAGATTTGTCTCCGTTGGCCTATCCGGAACGGACATCCGGCTGCAACTCGACACCGCCTCGGACATCACCGTAATCAGCAGGGAAAGTTGGAAAAAGCTTGGCAGCCCTGCACTATCGGCCTCAACGGTGAAAGCGAAGACAGCGTCCGGCAACATCTTGTCACTCGATGGGGAATTCGAGTGCGACGTCACCATCGACGAAAACACACAGCGTGCGTTGATCCGTGTCACCGAGAACAAACTCCATCTACTCGATGCGGATCTGGTGGACGTCTTTAACCTCTGGTCCGTGCCCATGGACAGTTTCTGTTGCCACGTGTTGGGTTCTCCTACGACGACCGCTGCACTCAAGTCGTCTTTCCCCAACGTTTTCAGCGAGCAGCTCGGCTTGTACAGCAAAACGAAAGTGAAGTTGGAGCTGAAAGAAAGTGTTCGACCCGTATTCTACCCGAAGCGTCCGGTTGCGTAGGCGATGTACGACGCCGTGGACCAAGAGCTCGACCGGCTGGAGAAGCTGAATATCATCACTCCGGTCGAATATTCGGAGAGGGCAGCTCCGATCGTCGTCGTCCGCAAAGCCAATGGCACCATCCGAATTTGCGGAGACTATTCCACTGGGTTAAATGCTGCTCTCCAACCAAATCAGTACCCACTTCCACTGCCCGACGACATCTTCGCCAAGCTGGCTAACTGTAAGTACTTCAGCCAGATCGATTTGTCCGACGCCTTCTTGCAGGTGGAAGTTGACGAGCAGTGCCGTAAGTTGCTCACCATAAATACGCATCGTGGCCTCTATTCCTACAACCGCCTCCCGCCGGGTGTGGAAGTCCAACCTGGGGCATTCCAGCAGATCACCGATACCATGCTAGCCGGTCTGGAGTGCACTTCCGGATATCTTGACGATGTCATCATCGGCGGTCGGACTGAAGAGGAGCACGATCGCAATTTGCGGGCTGTCCTGAAGCGAATTCAGGATTTCAATTTTTCCAAAGATTCTTTTAGAAATTTCTCCAAGGATTCCTTCAAAAATTACTGCAACGCTTTTTTTTTTTGAAAAAAATCTGCAAGGGCTCTTCAAGGAGTTTCTCTAAAGTTTTATTAATAGATTCATCCTAGAAATCCTCCAATAAATTTCAAAAGAATCCATTGGATAATAGTTTTTAAAAAATCTACCAATGATCAATACAGAAGTTCCTCGAAGAAAATTCTGAGAGGAACTTCTGTTGGAATTCATTCCAAAAATCCTTCTGGATTTCTTCCAAAGAATTCTTTAGAATTCATCTACTCTACGAGTTTCCCCAAGGATTTTTTCAGGAATTTTTGCTAGCATTCCTCTAACAACTCTTCTAAAAATTTCTATTGTGTCTGTTGATCAGACTCCTTAGAAATTCTTTCGAAAAACTCTCATTCTCATTCCGAAAAAAAAAACATTCAAAGTTACCTTCAACATCTCAGTCAAGCATTTCTCCAGGATTTATTTGTGATTCCTGCAGAAGTTCCTCTGAAATTTCGTCAAAAAAAAAATCTTCGAGGATTCCTGGTAGGGTCAACGTGTCTTAGTAATCCTACAATCCCAAATTCATCCTATTCGAAAACAAAGCACCCGAATAGAAAATTATGGTTCATGGTATCGTGCATATTATAGGATGTTCATTTGTGGAATAGTAATGATAGATATAATAATATATTCATGATTGAATGATTCAAGTCTTTGAAATTAGATCAATAAATACTTTTCAATGATCGTACTATTAATGATAACGATTCCTTCTATGATTCATGAATAATTTTTAATAATTAGTTATTCATGAATTTGCTGACCGCAATCAATAGTTAAAGCCTTTTTACTGCACTCAGACCGTACAGTCAAAATCGAAATGCAAATATGATGAATTATAACAAACACACCTTGTAATCCTAGTCAAATCCGTGATCTAACTCGTCAGCAAGCCCGTCAGTGCTTGAAAAAAATATTCCTGGTAACCAATTCCTAATTACCAACACTAACACGCTCTTGATCACGCTACCACGGTTTTGTGAAGAACATGGGAAACTTTACATGCCGCAGGTGGTAGATATATTCCCGTGCACATCCTCCGTCCATCCGTCGTCACTGCACTGTAAGTATCGGCTCCGGCATCGGTTTCCACTGGGGTTCACTGCGATAGATCAAAGAATATTCCTGCCTAACATTTTTTTTGTCCTTCGCGCCTTTACAACATTACTGCATTTCGGTCAACCGCGAGCACAGATTCTGTTTGGTGTCGTGCGTAAACACCACAGGAGAAATTATCAAGACAGATTGATCAGGTTCGATTCCCGATCCTTCAAATAAAAAACGCCGTCGAAGTAAACAATGATTCACATAATCGTCGCCAAACTTGACAGTGTCCGACAAGTGCCCGCAGGGGTGTGCTTTTTTCCTGTCGGTAAAGTAGATTTGGTGAAATATTTCCGTTTTGTTTTTATTATTCGTCGTATCATAAAGTAGATGATAGAGCGATTATAACATGTATGATTCTGCAAAATTTTTGTTCGGGAAATTTGGCATTTTTGAATGGTAACGATACTTAACAACCCATTCGGCCTATCATCAAAACTCCCGGAATGATAAATGCTATCATCAAAACGACTAGTCTTATCATCGATTTATAATCCACTTTATGATAGCACGAATAATTACTAAAACATACGCTGTACAATTAATGTATCATACCGTTTTATTCGGGCAATTACCACGCCGATTGATTACGTACCGTAAAATGGGGTGTTAAGAACTCATGGGGTGTTAAGGGATTCAACTTCACATACTACTTTAAAAAATCGCCAGACCGTATAAAAATTGATTTACTAATTCCAAATTAGCTTCAAATGTGTGTTGGAGATAAAGGCATAATGTAAGGATTACCACTCATGAAAATACGGTTTTAACTGGACACTAGACATCAAAAATAGAACGGCATTGCTTTTTCTCAATTTTGCTACCATTGAAACATTTATTTGTAAGGTCAGAGATATTATGTATTAGGAAAAATATGTGAGTAATCGTAAGATGTCCTACAACTCATTTCAAACGAAACTAGGGTGAAATATTTAATATTATTTACTAAAGTGGTTTCGAACAACGACAATTTTTGTGAAAAACGACTAGTTTCATAAACTGGTGGGGTTTTAAGGGATGCAATTTCTCAAATAACTTTTTTATTTGTATCATGAAGTTTTGAGGTGATTGATTCATTGTATAACAGTAAGAGATCGCAGTAGGCTACGCGCGCGGGCGGTCGAGTTTTTGGTTTGCTGTCAAGTTTTTTCGCTCTCGTTCGGTTTTAGATTCGGCCGAAAAAATGGAGTTTTTCCATTCGAATTACACAGTGTTACGCAATCCGTGGATATAATTTGTTTTTAAAATTTTGCACCGTGAGTAGATTTAAACAGTGAGAATAATTTAAAATCGTGCGATTTAGAGCAACCATCGTGAGTATGACGATTTTGGATTCAAGGAACGCGAGCCGGTCACAATCAGCATGCAAATCGACGACGACGTAAAAAATCATAGAAACAAGCTGTTAAAACTCTATTTCAAGGTAGTGAACCAAATTTTTAGAAGTTGTGCGGCTTTGTGACGAAGAAGGGAAACACAGTGCGGGAAAAATGTGTTGGGCAAAGGAATTGTGATATTGTTATTTGAAGTGTGCATGTACCCTCTGGGAGAAATTCCGGAAGTTATGACTTTGCTGATTGGATCGAGCGCAAACTGCTTCAACTTCAGGACTTTTACCAGTAAAACCGGTGAGATCTTTCCTATTTGATTGCTTTCATCAGTTTGGAGATTCATAATCGTAAAATAAATTTACATTTTTATGGTAAGTTTCCAGTTCCCAAGTAGAGCGCTCAAGTAAAATTCCTCCTTTTTCCGTGAGTAATTTTGACATTTGTTTAACCGACAGCATTTTTACGAAACGATG
Source organism: Aedes albopictus (assembly GCF_035046485.1). Taxonomy (NCBI): domain Eukaryota; kingdom Metazoa; phylum Arthropoda; class Insecta; order Diptera; family Culicidae; genus Aedes; species Aedes albopictus. Next base: position 172,683,198 of record NC_085136.1, read on the forward strand.
CTGTAAGAAGGATGTGAAGAATAGGGCACTGCATACGGCGGTTGCTAGATAAATTGTTCGTTGTTCGTGTGGCGTTTCGTGGCCTTGTTGTTTACGATTTGGACTTAAAGAAATTTCGCTCGTTTCCTCAGGAAGTGTGATTGAAATTTAAATTTAATTTTTGCGCGCGTATGGGGAAATTCCAGATAGTGAGATTTCAACGGAGTTCCAAGGGAAATGCTAATGAGAGACATTGCGCTGGGAATCTGAGGGAACTTTTATAGGTATTACAGCGAGAACTATGGATGGATACTAATTATAAATTCTGCAATATTGGAGTTCAGACTACGGTGGGAGGAATTCTGCTGGAACTCTGACGGTTACCTTGTGGAGTTTGAGACGAAATTCGAGGTAGGACAAAGCTTCACGGGGAATTTAATGAAGATCCACGAAAGATTCTTTGTGATGAATCTTTTGGCATTCCGTACGAAGGTTTTTCTTTGGGGTTTCGCGGAAAATCCTCTTGAAAATCTTCCAGATGTTCCACCGAAAAATCCACCAGAAGTTCGCACGGGATTCTCCGTTCCTTCTAATTCAGGATTTATTTATTTGTTTTGTTTTTAATTTTGGGATCTTCTAGGAGTTCCTTCCGGGTTTCTCCAGAGGTGTTTTCTAAGATTCTACCAGGAGTTTTTTCAAACTTTTCTACAATAATTACATTCGGGATTTCTTAAGTATTTTTTATTCGGGGTTCACTCAGATATTTATTCGGAGATTTCCGCAGAAATTCAATTAGGGATCATTTCAAGACCCGAATAGAAAATTATGGTTCATGGTATCGTGCATATTATAGGATGTTCATTTGTGGAATAGTAATGATAGATATAATAATATATTCATGATTGAATGATTCAAGTCTTTGAAATTAGATCAATAAATACTTTTCAATGATCGTACTATTAATGATAACGATTCCTTCTATGATTCATGAATAATTTTTAATAATTAGTTATTCATGAATTTGCTGACCGCAATCAATAGTTAAAGCCTTTTTACTGCACTCAGACCGTACAGTCAAAATCGAAATGCAAATATGATGAATTATAACAAACACACCTTGTAATCCTAGTCAAATCCGTGATCTAACTCGTCAGCAAGCCCGTCAGTGCTTGAAAAAAATATTCCTGGTAACCAATTCCTAATTACCAACACTAACACGCTCTTGATCACGCTACCACGGTTTTGTGAAGAACATGGGAAACTTTACATGCCGCAGGTGGTAGATATATTCCCGTGCACATCCTCCGTCCATCCGTCGTCACTGCACTGTAAGTATCGGCTCCGGCATCGGTTTCCACTGGGGTTCACTGCGATAGATCAAAGAATATTCCTGCCTAACATTTTTTTTGTCCTTCGCGCCTTTACAACATTACTGCATTTCGGTCAACCGCGAGCACAGATTCTGTTTGGTGTCGTGCGTAAACACCACAGGAGAAATTATCAAGACAGATTGATCAGGTTCGATTCCCGATCCTTCAAATAAAAAACGCCGTCGAAGTAAACAATGATTCACATAATCGTCGCCAAACTTGACAGTGTCCGACAAGTGCCCGCAGGGGTGTGCTTTTTTCCTGTCGGTAAAGTAGATTTGGTGAAATATTTCCGTTTTGTTTTTATTATTCGTCGTATCATAAAGTAGATGATAGAGCGATTATAACATGTATGATTCTGCAAAATTTTTGTTCGGGAAATTTGGCATTTTTGAATGGTAACGATACTTAACAACCCATTCGGCCTATCATCAAAACTCCCGGAATGATAAATGCTATCATCAAAACGACTAGTCTTATCATCGATTTATAATCCACTTTATGATAGCACGAATAATTACTAAAACATACGCTGTACAATTAATGTATCATACCGTTTTATTCGGGGAGTACCTTCTAGGATTTCCACAGGAATTAATTCTTAGATTCGTCCTGGAGTTCTTTCAGTGATTCTTCCAGGAGTTCTTTCTAAGATACAACTTTTTGAGATTCCTCTAGGTTTTCTCTTGGCGTGTCTTATGTGAATCCTCAAAGAATTCTTTTTGTAATTTCTCTATCTTCTTCCGGGATTCCTCCAGGAACTCCTTCTAGATTTCCTCTAGGAGTAAATTTATGGGTTCCTCTCATAGTTTCTTCTGGTATTTCTCAAGGATTTTCTTCTAAGATTACACCAGGGGTGGCATCAGGGACCTCTCCAGAAATTTTACCCGGGGTATCTTCCGGGAATTTTTCAAAAGTTCTTTCCGGAATTTCTTCAGAACTTCCAGACTCCTGGAAAATAAGTCAAGGTTCTTCCAGGAGTTCCTTCTAAGATTTGTCCAATAATTCATCCAGGATATCCTTCCGGGATTCCTTCAAGAACTTCTACTGGGATTCCTTGCAGATTACATATTCTGGAATTCATTCTGGAAGTTTCTTAAACTTTGTTCATGGAAATACTCCAGAAGTTTTTTATTCTTTATGGAAGTACTCCAAGACTTGCTCTTGAGTTCCTTATAAAATTCCTCCAACAGCTTCTTAAGGAATATCTCCAGCAGCTTTGTAGGGAATATCTACACGAGCGATTTCAGAGATTCTTTCAATAGTTTCTTCCCAGATAAAAAATCTGAAGGTATTCCAAAAGGTTCTGGAGAAATCCTAAAAAAAAAATCGCGAAGGAATCCCTGAAAGAACTTCTAGAATAATTTCATAGGAATCTTCTGGAGGAATCTCGGAAGGAATTTCTAGAGAATTCCATGAAGGAATCTCAGGAATCCCGTATGGAGTTACAGGAGTAATCCTAGAGAGAACTCCTGGAAGTTCTGAACAAATCCTAAACACGAAGCTGGAAGAATCTCTAAGGGAACTCCCTTTGGTGTCCCAGAAAGAATTCCTGGAGCAATCCTGAATTAATTTCTAGAGAGATCTAGGAAGGAATTTCTGGAGGAATCCCAAGCAGAAATTCTGAGGGAATCTCAGAGCAATTCTCGTAGGGATCTCGGAACGAATTCCTGGAATTCAGAAAAAATTCCTAATAAAATGGTAAATGACTAATTTTTTACCAGGAATAGTGTATTACGTAAAGCTAATACCATACAAATTTCATCAAAATCGGTTGAATATTGGTGGAGATATCGTTGAAACAAGAAATTTGCCATTTGAGAAGTTTGAGCTAACGAACGTTTTTAAAAATATCACTTCTTCACCGTTATAGCTCTAGAACCAAAAATACTGAACCGATGTCAATCAAAACTGTTCTGTATGTAAAGTATACATGTAGAAATATTGTGTAAAAATTTCATTCAATTTGATCTAGCCGTAATAAAGTTTTAGCCGCATATGTGGCACAAAGTCACAATAAGCAAAAATGTTTTTTTTTGTATCATGACATTCAAACAGTTATAACTTGAAAAGTTTTCAAGCAATTTGGCTAAGAACAGTTTTATAATGGTTTTACAATTTCAAATGTTAATAAAAATCGGAACAGTCATGACAGTTGTACAAACAAAACAGTACACACGGAATGAAATGGTTAAAATGTACCTAAAATATCGCTTAAAGAGTTTTGAATACTAGAAAAACGTACTGAACCGATTTTGAGATTTTTTTTATCAGTTTATTGATACTCTGTTAAGAACTTCGAGTCAAATTTTCAGACGTCTTGACGAGTTACATCAAAATTATAACCTACACAATTTTTAAAACGGGTGAAAAAAATTGCTAAAATCTTATTTTATGATATTAACAATACCTGCGCCAATATCAAACTGAATTCCTAAGTGTAGAATTAGCTATAAGTTAAGATACCTATAAATATAAACAGAAAAAAAATCAAACTGAATTTGTTGCCATTGTTATGGTATTAGCTACACATTATATATTATTCCTGGTCAAAAAAATATTTGATTTTGTGAACGCAATCAAAAGCTATACATTATTTTCTGTGTCCAAATTTCATCTTTACTTCCCAGGTTCTAGTGCACCATAGAACATTCAACAAACGAAATGAAATGATTATGATGCAACAGTTTTTAGAATCATTGTCTCCTTATCAGCTAAACTCAAATGCCATTTAATTTTTTTTCAACACTCGAACTATTTATAAACAATTCAGTTTTGGGGTGTCTTTATAAATTTTTAAACTACGTAACGGCAAATTATTCAACCTCAAGAAATTCAATTTCGTGTTCAGATGCAGCCATGCTGAGGGACGACGGAGTACACATTTTAGTGCGACACGGCTAAATACTAATGCACACTGTGAACGCGCAGGCGCGAAAGAAGAAACACAAAGAAAGAGAAATGTCCCTTTTACTCACGGAATAATACATCGACATATTATTCCGTACGGAAAAACAACAACATGACTGACAGCATCGCATGACAGTGCCATCTGTTGGCAAATAGCTTTCTGGCTGCGAATTACTTATCAACTGCGAACGTTTAAGTAATTTTGATTGCAAAAGTTTTACGTGAGCATTACTTGTCCTATCCTTTTACACAGTACTTATCAGGTGGAAACTAGCCATTAGGATGGGCCAACATTGAGAGGTCATGGGATCATAACTTTTTAGCTTATTTTCAGAGAGCGAGTAAAGGCGCTTAAGCCTAGGCATAAGGGCCAGGACATGGATTAAATACCTGTGTTCCATCCCCGGAAGGACCAAGGACCAAGGGGTGACATTAACCTTCTTAGCATCGTCACCCCCACCGAATCTTACCATATTTTAATTTTGATTTTTCATAAACTGAGCGGTTGGTACGAGATGTCCCCAATCATTGTCATTATTGTTGTATTAAAAACGCTACACAGTAGGCCTGGCCGCTTTAATGCTTGTAATGCATCTCCAATGTACTGCAATCATTAATAAGAAGAATGATGGAACTAGTCGATTCCATCATTCTCCAGGATTCTTTCAATGAATGGCTGTGTATGTGTAGACTAGACTAGACTAGACTAGGCACTAAGACTGCAGATTTGTTTCGTGTTTTTTCACATATGTAGCTATTAAGCTACCGCTATGTCATCAGTGATTCGCTAGAGGGATTACAGAATCATCCCTCATTCATAATTTCCTGAGAGCTAAAGTGACGTGTGTTCAAATATGACTGACTGCAAGCGCAACGGTGGCAAGACGAAGAGGAAGCCTGAATGCACAATGAAGACGTTCCCATGGTGATGGCAGCGCTACCTTGGATTGGATAAGTTCCAGTGAGAATATTCTGATTACTTTTAATAGAGACGAACCAGCCAAGGGCTGAAAGTCTCTTAAATAAAGACAAATTAATCAATCAATCTGATTACTTTTACTACAATAAAATTAACTAGATACGCGCCAGTTTCAAAGATTGTCTTTGAATCAGGAAGTGTGTTTGCATTATCATTCTCCAAATGATAACGGTAATGTACACATGCGGAGCTTATTGTTAGTGAAAGTGACTTCTGAATGGACGTGCATCTCCAGCCATTCTGAAATGAGTCTCTGAATCTGCAATAGAGCTATCACCACAGAGAAACAGACGTAACACTTAGAACAAATTTCATTAAAAACATCGTCACGAAAACGTAATCGCCCAATGCTAAATGTACTGTGCTTGGCCGGGCCGCCACTAGATGGCGGTTAGTGAGCAAACGTCAAACAGGAGCAAAAACGATACCAGCACCGCGAGTGGCCAATCGACGTACTACCGAATCATAACTACTGAATTAACCGTTAAAAAGGTGATCGATAGGAAGCGATGAGAGTGTGACGTCTGTTTCTCTGTGCTATCACCTTCTAACTCCCGGACTAAAGTCTTTTGCAATAGCATCAAAATAATATTGCAGAAAACTTTCTTCCATAATACCACTGCCGGACCATAATACCACTGCCGGACATTGGGGGTTAGTTGGATCACACACACACACACATACACACACACACACACACACACACACACACACACACACACACACACACACACACACACACACACACACACACACACACACACACACACACACACACACACACACACACACACACACACACACACAAACACACACACACACACACACACACACACACACAGGGCAGCAGGGATGTCCTGGGGCCTGACGCACCCCCCCGCTTGCGAGTCAGCCGCGTAGTTGCCGGCTAAGAATAGGACTACTAACCCCAATTCAAGGTGTCAAGCGACCCGTGCCGAGGAATGAGTGATCGAGGGGGTGAAAAAGATGCTCGATCTTTAACGGAGCCTGTGGGGCACCTGGGCACCCCCCACAGTAAGCTGTCCCTTACCGCGTTAATGCAGAGCTCTGGCGTGGTGGACATTCTTTCTCGTGCGACTCGTGGGAATCAAATATGAGTAAAAATCTTAAGAATCAAAATACAGGTGGAAGTAGCGGTGCGATCAACCCCTTCGCAAGAAGTGGGTTGATGAGGTCTCCTACAAGGAGAAGCGAGGAGTCAGGTGCTGGAAGCTGCTTACGCAGCTCAAGCGTGGGAGCTCCTGTCCACTCCACGGCAAGCCAGCCGGCGGAGGTCATGGACGGAGCATGGTTGCTGAGGGCCATCAGCCAAGTTGCAGAAAAAGGATAGCTCTGGTTCAGCTACCTGTGGCGGACGTTAAAAAGTCCGTTAAAGTAGGGAGTATTAAGGTGGGCTGGTGTGTATGTCACCTGACATTCCACGAGCCACCTGAGGTTTGCTTCAGGTGTCTGGAACCAGGACACAAGTCGTGGGACTGCAAAGGCCCCGACAGGCGCAAACTGTGTAGGCGATGCGGCGCTGAAGGCCATAAGGCCCAAAGCTGCACGAGTCCGCCCATCTGCATGATCTGTACCGGGAAAACCTCGAAAAACAGACATGCGATGGGTGGTCCAGGGTGCCCGGCCTTTAAGAAAGCCGCAGTGAGCAACAAATCACAGTGCAGGTAACGCAGCTGAACCTGAACCACTGTGATGCGGCTCAGCAACTGCTTTGTCAGGCGGTTTCTGAGTGGGAGACGGATATCGCCATCATTTCGGACCCATACCGAGTACCCGCCGGCAACGGCATCTGGGCCTCGGATGGGACCAGGAAAATGGCGGCGATATGGACGACGGGTAAATACCCCGTGCAGGAGTTGGTGTCTACTACATATGAGGGCTTCGTGGTCGCCAAAGTAAACGGGGTCTTCTTCTGTAGCTGTTATGCGCCTCCGCGGTGGCCGATCGAGCGGTTCACGCAAATGCTGGACCGCTTAACGACCGTGCTAACAGGGCGAAGGCCGGTGGTAATAGCGGGTGACTTTAATGCCTGGGCTGTGGAATGGGGAAGCCGTTTCACGAACCAGCGGGGTCAGATCCTGCTAGAAACACTGGCCATCTTAGATGTCGACTTGGCTAACGTCGGTACCAAGAGTACCTATAGTCGAAATGGAGCGGAGTCAATTATTGACGTGACCTTTTGTAGTCCTGGCCTAACAAGTAGTCCGAACTGGAGAGTAGATGATGGCTACACTCACAGCGACCACCTGGCGGTTCGCTACAGTATCGACTACAACAACAGCAGACAGCGGATAGAAGAAGAGGCGGCTAGGCCAAGGCCAAGCCCTCGTAGGTGGAAGACATCATACTTCGACGAAGAGGTATTTAGGGAAGCGCTCCGCCGTGAGCGAAACTTAATCGGTTTAGACGGCGACGAGCTGGTAGCGGTGCTCTCACGTGCGTGTGATGCGACCATGCCTAGGCGAGTCCACCCTAGAAATGGGAGGCCACCGGCTTACTGGGGGACCGACGCGATTGCGGACCTGCGCCGCGCCTGCCTACGGGCTAGGCGGCGGATGCAGCTAGCACGATCAGAGGAAGAGCGAAACGAACGGCGGGTGGTGTTCGCCGCTGCAAAAGCCGCGCTCAAGACCGAGATAAGAGCAAGCAAAAAGGCCTGCTTTGAGGGTCTCTGTCAGAGTGCCAATACGAACCCGTGGGGTGACGCTTACAGGATCGTTATGGCCAAGACGAGAGGTGTGATGGCTCCTACAGAGCAATCTCCAGAGATGTTGGAGGGGATCATTGGAGGACTTTTTCCGCGTCATGATCCTAGTCCTTGGCCTCCTTTCGTAGGACAGCCGGGGACTGGGGCTGGCGATGAGGAAAGGGTCACCGATGTGGAACTTGCGGGGATAGCTAAGTCCCTTAGCGTAGGTAAGGCCCCAAGTCCGGACGGAGTTCCGAACCTGGCCTTAAAAGTAGCTATTGCAGAAGCTCCCGAGATGTTCAGGTCTGCTATGCAGAAATGCCTGGACGAGGGAGTTTTCCCAGAAGCTTGGAAGAGGCAGAGCCTGGTACTATTGCCAAAGGCGGGGAAACCACCCGGAGACCCGTCGGCATATAGACCAATATGCTTGATTGACACGGCGGGGAAGGTGCTCGAAAAGATCATCCTCAATAGAATGTTGAAGTTCACTGAGGGCGTAAATGGTCTCTCGAGCAACCAGTATGGCTTTCGGAAGGGGAGGTCCACCGTAGACGCTATCTTGTCGGTTACAAAAACCGCCGAGAAAGCACTCGAGCCTAAGAGGAGGGGAATTCGCTTCTGCGGGGTAGTGACTCTGGATGTAAGGAATGCATTTAATAGCGCCAGTTGGGCTGCTATTGCCGATGCGCTCTTGCGTCTGGGGATACCGGAGTACTTGTACAATATTCTCGGAAGCTACTTCCAGAATCGCGTACTAGTATACGACACGGAGGTGGGTCGGAAGTGCTTTCACATAACCTCAGGAGTCCCGCAAGGTTCCATCCTGGGTCCGGTGTTATGGAATGTCATGTACGACGAGGTGTTGAGGTTAGAGTACCCAGTGGGAGTGGTGATTGTCGGATTTGCCGACGATATTACGCTCGAAGTCTACGGTGAAACGATCGAGGAGGTGAAGTTGACTACCGACCACTCGATCAAGGTTGTGGAGGCGTGGATGCGGTCCAGAAAACTGGAGCTGGCTCACCACAAGACAGAGGTGACGGTTGTTAACAACATGCAGTCGGCGCAGCAGACGGAGATCAGTGTAGGAGAATGCACTATCCTGTCGAAGCGCTCTGTCAAGCACTTGGGCGTGATGATCGACGATAAGCTTACCTTCGGTAGCCACGTCGATTATGCCTGTAAAAGAGCCTCCACAGCTATTGCGGCACTGTCCCGGATGATGTCCAATAGCTCAGCGGTGTACGCCAGTAAGCGCAAGCTTCTGGCTAGTGTTGCTACGTCCATACTTAGGTATGGCGGCCCGGCGTGGGGTACCGCGCTAAGTACTGAATGCTACCGACGGAAGCTGGAAAGTACTTACAGGCTTATGTGTCTGAGGGTTGCAAGCGCGTACCGTACCGTGTCACACGACGCTCTCTGTGTCATTACTGGTATGGTGCCTATCAGCATTCTTATCAGTGAGGACATGGAGTGCTTCGAAATGCGCGGCACAAGAGGCATACGCAAGACTGTCAGGATGGCCTCTATTGTCAAATGGCAGCGCGCGTGGGACAGTTCCACCAAAGGAAGGTAGACCCATAGGTTGATACCGAGGGTAGATAGTTGGATTAATAGGCGCCATGGGGAAGTTTCATTCCACCTGACACAGGTCCTTACAGGTCATGGTTGCTTCCGACAGTATCTACACCGTTTCGGGCATGCGGATTCTCCCGAATGCCCAGTGTGCAATGGTTTAGAGGAAACGGCGGAACACGTGTTGTTCGTGTGCCCGCGTTTTCGCACAATGCGTGACCGCATGCTTGCCACATGCGGGGAGGACACAACTCCGGACAACTTGGTCCAGAGAATGTGTAGGGATGAGATTAGCTGGAATGCCGTTTCAACGGCTATCACCCATATCGTCTGGGAGCTACAGAGGAGGTGGCGCGTGGACTCGGAGAATGGCTAGTCCAGATGCAGTACAAGAGGTGGTCCAGGGGTTCGAAGTCGGCTTCGTAGGTCATACCGGTGCCCTGCGGTCGAGATCGACCCTTACAGCGATTATGTAGCCGCGGAGAGGAAGTCCCGGTAGCGGTGCTGTCGTGGCGTCGGTCTACTGGGTTGGATCTGAGCCCGCGGTTGGAAAGGGGTCCCCGGCAAGGGTCGGGGTAGGTGAGATCCTGCTGTCTGCAACCTACGGGTGCATCTGATAGGGCCTGAAGGGTAGTGATACCCTTCCTTTGCGGGCAGGTCAGATCGGGTTGCACGTGGGCATCAGTTCTTGATGTCCGCTCAGCAGTAGGGCGCGGGCGGGGTTGACCCTGCCCGCCTTCCGAGGACAAAGGGAGTGGCGAGGACCACTCGGGAAACTGGCTAAGCGCCAGCATGCTATCGTGATGGACTCTCCAGAGCGAGTCATCGATGTTCGTTGCTGCTAGGCTACGGCAGCTAACCTTGAGGGTGCGATATGCACTAGCCCCTCTCTGAAGCAATACCTTCTTGGTGGTTCCGGAGAGACGTAGGGTTTGGCGACCATAGGAATGTGTTTTAGTGGGTCGAGGAGAGAGTAGTCCTGGCTTCTACCGGCATTGTAGAAGACGGCCTCATCCCCACACTACCCTAACCTTCCTGTTAGGGTGTCTGATGAGCAGATTTATCCCCTTATGGTTTAGAAGGAAAAAAAAAACACACACACACACACACACACACAGCTGGTGGCAGCTTGGGAATTCATCCTAAGCGAAAATCGTTCACACATCCGTGTGGATTACCACCTTTGGCTCTTTTTTCGGGGAGTGACCGAGCTTCTGGTTTCCAGATAGCTCAAGCAGAGGATGCCTAGGATGTGGCGGGGTTTCAACAGTGGGCTCTGTTGGATCTCCATAAAAAGCCACACATCCGCAAGCAACTCTGTACAAGCGACCTGGTACCGCTTCCAAAGTGCCTTAGCCCAAATACTCGGAGTGCCAATCGGCACATCAGGATCGATGCCAGTAACATCCTGATTATGGCATACTGGTCAACGCAAACGACAACGGACTACGGATTACGGATAGGATGACGACGATGGGCTGACATTCGTGCCATTCTGCTTCCTGAGTAAGGAAGGGTGACACCTACTTGAAACGGCGAGCGGGCTAATGGTGCGTCTGCCTCCGTCCCGGTAAAACCTTGGCAGGCCTCCGGATACGTTCTTCATCTGTCCATCATTTTTGATGGGTACTAGGCTCGGATGTAACACTCCCGACTTGCGCTGATCTGGCTCTGGACACGGACCCCATGAAGATACGTGTTCAACCCTCGCTTGGCCTCCCTGATTCATAGACAACCAAGAGATCACGAACGATTGCGGTAAGTAGGCCTTGACCAGGTTACAGGTCTTTTTTCTCGCGCTTGTCATTTTTTTCCATTTTCAGGTGAATTTCATCCCGTGGTACTGGATTGAAGAGAAGTTTGTAGCTGATTAGGATTTTCGTTTCGTTGGATCCTGAGTTGTTTTCCCGAGGTGTATTCCCCCCCCACAAGTTTGTTCAAGTTTTCCAGTTAACGTTGGCAATTTTGGCGTTTCAAGTTCAAATTGACTGGTGTTGGTGTTGGCTGTGTCCCTTAGACGTTCTGTTTATCAAGTTAAGTACTTTTCTTATTATTTATTTATTTATTCATCGTAGTTTTATTTAGTATATATAGTTTTACATGGATATTGATGTTTCGAAAGAAGGGGATCCTCCTCCAGGACCATCTGATATGAATTCATTTCGTGTTAAAGTTTATCCTCCCTCATTTGATGGACCATTTGTGGTTTATTTCAGGAAAAAAGAAAAACCTATCAATGTTTTGCTTATTTCATCTGAAATTTATAAAAAATATTCCTCAGTCAAGGAAATCAAAAAAATTTCCTTAGACAAATTGAGAGTTATTTTTAGTTCACGAGAGGATGCAAATTCTCTCCTTGAATCTAAACTTTTTATTAATTCATACCGTGTATATGCTCCATGTGATTTTTGCGAAATCAATGGAGTTATATACGATGAAACATTAGATTGTGATGATGTTAGAAAATTTGGCATGGGTATTTTCAAAAATAATTCGATTGCACCTGTCCAAGTTTTGGAATGCAATAGATTATCAAAATTAGTTTTGAATGACAAAGATTCAAAGTATGTTCATTCAAACTGTTTTAAAATAACGTTCGCTGGATCAGTTCTTCCTGACTTTGTCATGGTTGACAATGTAACTTTTGATGTGCGTCTTTATTTCCCAAAGCTAATGCACTGCGAACGTTGCCTTCAATTTGGACATACTTTGAAGTTTTGCTCAAACAAACCAAAATGTGGTAAATGTGGTGAACCTCATTTATCTACAAATTGTAGCAAAATTTCTGATATTTGCATATATTGTAAACAGAAGCATACTTCTTTGAAGGAATGTTCTGTTTATATTAGTAATCAAAAACAACTTAATCAAAGATTGAAAAATAAAAATCAATTTTCGTATTCACAAATTCTAAAATCATCAGGAAATTTTTGTGATCCAAATATTTTTGACAATTTAGCCGTTGATGAGCAGGACGATTCCTTTAACTCAAATGAATTCATTTACAAACCTCCTATAAAAAGAAAGAAAATTTTAAATGCAAATAAAACATCTTCAGCTAATTTTTCATCTCAACCTACACAGTCTTTTGACAAAAATTTTCCTCGTTTGAATTCTTCTCCTCGAATCATTCCTGGATTTCAAAAGGTTGATTGCTCTTCATCAAACAATAATAATAATCCAAACGACAATTTTAATGAATCATCTAATGGGGAGAATAAATCTTCAATTTTGTCAATTTTAGAAGAGTTAGTTGAATTCCTGGGTTTTAGTGATTTTTGGAAATCATTAATAAAGAAAATTTTACCATTCCTTGCTACACTTTTTGAAAAATTGAATTCATTCGGTCCTCTCATTGCCTCATTTTTTGCATCGTAATGGCTTACAATAATGCTGGAAAATTGAACATTTTGCAATGGAATTGCCGTAGTATAATTCCAAAAATAGATAGATTAAAATCATTGATTTCGATTCATAATTTGGATATATTTTGTTTGAATGAAACTTGGTTAGTAGAAACAAAATTCTTACGAATTCCGTCCTTTAATATAATTCGAAAAGATAGGAACGATTCATTTGGGGGAGTTTTGGTTGGTATTCGAGAAGGGATTCAATTCAAATATTTGAATTTTTCGTTTCATACACAGATAGAATATTTGGTAGTTTCTGTTCAAGAGAATGGGATGAATTTTCATATAGTTTGTTTATACATTCCTCCCAATGCATCATTCTCAATATTCGAATTAAGGACCATTTTGGATAAGGTTCCTTCTCCTTTTTTCGTTTTGGGTGATTTAAATGCACATAGTTTTGCTTGGGGTTGTGATAAAAATGATGGTAGAGGTAGTTTGATACTTGATTTGATTGACGAGTTAAATCTAAACATTTTAAATGATGGGTCATTCACTAGAATTGCTGTTCCTCCTTTAAATAATTCATGTGTGGATTTATCTCTTTGCTCAAGTAGTTTGTCGTTTTGTTCATCTTGGAAGACAATTGATGACCCCAATGGTAGTGATCATCTTCCTTTATTGTTTGTAATTAATAACCCTGATCGTAATAAATTTGTATCTAAAATAGTAGTTCCCGATTTATCAAAAAATGTGGATTGGGTAAAATTTGCCGATTTAATTTCCTTATCATTAATAAACTTAAATGATTCAATTTCTCCAATTGTTAATTATAAACAATTTAAAAATGTCCTCATACAATGTTTAACTAAATCTCAAAAATATATTTCCAATTGTAATGTTAAAAAGAAAAGACGTCCAACGTTTTGGTGGGATAGTGAATGTTATTTGGCATTGAAAACCAAGTCTGACGCTTTCAAAACATTCCGTCGTACAGGTGCTAGAGAGGATTATTTTTCGTATTGTAAAGCTGAAGCATTATTTACTAGGATTACCAAATTTAAAAAACGAAATTATTGGAAAAATTTCATAGAAAGCCTTGATAGAGAGACTTCTTTATCTACATTATGGTCTGTTGCAAAAAATTTAAGAAATTATGATTCTTCTTCTCTTGATACTCTTGAATATTCTGATAATTGGATTGATCAATTTGCATCAAAAATTTGTCCTGCGTTTGTTCAGCATTCAGTAAAATTTAAAAATTCACAATCCATTAATTATTTTCCTGAATTATCTAATGCTTTTTCGATAGAAGAATTTGATTTGGCTTTATCAATTACAAATAATACTGCTCCTGGTATGGATGACATAAAATTTATTGTGCTTAAAAATTTACCTATTGAAGGTAAAATGTATTTACTTTCTATTTATAATTCCTTTCTATGTCAAAATATTCTGCCATTGGAATGGCGATCTATAAAAGTAGTTAGCATATTGAAACCAGGAAAAGATCCTTCTATGGCTGAAAGTCGTAGACCAATTAGTTTATTATCATGTCTCCGAAAATTAATGGAAAGGATGATTTTGAACCGTTTGGAGGTATGGGCAGAAAAAAATAATATATTTTCATCGTCTCAATTTGGATTTAGAAAAGGTCGTGGCACTCGTGATTGTACTGCTCTTTTAGCATCTCAAAATCAGTTAGCTTTTAATAAAAAACAAGATGTCATTTCCACCTTTCTTGATGTTTCCGGAGCTTATGATTCTGTCCTAATTGATTTGCTTTTCCATAAAATGAATCATTTCAAAATTCCAGTATTGATATCCAACTTTATTTACAATTTATTTTCTTTCAAAATTATGAATTTCGTTCACAATGGATCTACGAAAATGATTCGTTATAGTTATTTCGGTCTTCCTCAAGGCTCTTGTTTGAGTCCTTTCTTATATAATTTATTCACTTGCGATTTATATTCTGTAATTCCTAATGGTAGTTATTTTATTCAATTTGCTGATTATAAAGTAATATCGATCAGCGGTAAAAATAGAGAAGTTATTCGACATTATATGCAATGTTCATTAGATAATATTAGTATATGGGCTCATGACAATGGGTTTAGTTTTTCAGTTCAAAAAACCAAATTCATTATATTTTCGCGTAAACATTCCACCATCAGTGTGAATTTGTATCTTAGTGGACATGAAATTGAACAAGTTTTTGTTTATAAATATCTTGGAATTTGGTACGATTCTTAATTAATTTGGAGTTATCATATTAAATACATCCAAAAAATTTGTGCCACGCGAATCAATTTTCTACGCACTATTACTGGTACTTGGTGGGGTGCTCATCCTTCGGATATGATAACTCTTTACATAACTACAATACGTTCTGTATTGGAATATGGATGTTTTACTTTCGGATCTGTATCTCAAACCCATTTTTCGAAGCTTGAAAAAATTCAATTTCGTAGTCTTAGAATTTGTTTGAAATTAATGAATTCTACTCACACTCAATCTATAGAAGTTTTAGCCGGGGCTGCTCCGCTAAAAATTCGGTTTCAAGAACTTAATAATAAATTTTTAGTACAATGTTTTTCTAATAATCATTCAATTATTCATTTATTAAAAGATTTATATGAAATCAATCCTTCATGTAGAATTTTAAATTCTTTCATTTATTGCTCTGCATTAAATATTGTTCCCATTGAAACAAACTATTTTAAAAACTGCAATATTCAAGTTCATTCATTTATTCCTTTAATTGATATTTCCCTTCAATTAGAATTAAAACAAATTCCAAAATATGAACACTCTCGGTATGCTAAATTATTATTTGAACGAAAATTCATTGGAATTGATCCCAAATACTTCTATTACACTGATGGCTCTTTTATTGCAAATAATGCAGGTTTCGGAGTTTATAATGTATGTACAGCTCATTTTTTTAAACTAGAATCTCCTTGTTCTATATTTGTAGCAGAATTAATTGCATTATATTTCACATGTCAATTGATACAGAAATTATCACCGGGTTTATTTATTATTTGTTCAGATAGTTTGAGTTCCATAAATTCAATCAAATCCAGTCAGTTCAATTGTAAAACACATTATATTATATTATTGATAAAAGAATTATTATATAATTTACACTCCAGGGGATTCATAATAAAATTTGTTTGGGTTCCAGCTCATTGTCTAATTTATGGAAATGAGCAAGCTGATTCCTTAGCTAAATTAGGTGCTACTCGTGGAATAATTTACAATCGTAAATTGTTTAGTTCGGAATATTTCTCTAAAATAAAAACTCACTCCATTGAAACTTGGCAAGCTGATTGGAATTCGAGTGAAAAAGGTCGTTGGTGTCATTCAATATATCCAACAGTTAAAAATGATGCATGGTTCAAACATCTGATTGTTGGGCGAAATTTCATTTGTACATTCTCAAGATTAATTTCAAATCATTACATATGCAATAGTCATTTATATCGCATCAATATTGAAGAATCTAATTTATGTGATTGTGGTGAATCATATCAGGACATTGACCATATTGTTTTTAATTGTAAACGTTACATTTTACCTCGAAGAAAATTTATTGAAAATATTCAAAATTCGAATAATTCTTTACCTCAATCCGTACGTGATATTCTTGGCAGTAAAAATTTATCAATAATGAAACTCCTCTTTTCATATTTACAGGATATTTCTTATAATGTTTGATGCTGTTTTTGTTTTTTTTATTTTTCTTTATTTTCAGCCTTCAAAATTCCATTCCAGACAGAGTACCTTGGTTTTTGACCATTCCTTGTCGATTCCCTTTCAAGATCGCGGCTCGGTTATGGATTGTTTTCCGGAGGAGCCTTTAGATATAGTTTATATTGTAACGTTTTTTTTTGAAAAGATGAAGAGGTTTTGTGCCTTTTTGAGAAAGATTTCAAAATTGTGGAAATCACTCAAAGGGGTTTTTCCCTCTTTCAAAATTTTTGGTTAAAAAATAAATAATAATAATAATAACAAGAGATCACGAAAGCGACTACGTACAGCAGGTGGAGATAGCGGCTCGGAGGGGGGACCCAATAGAATGGAGACATCAAATTATACCGAAGTAGTTGGAGAGAACGCGGACGCGTTCAGAAGAAGTGGAATGATGCAGCGATCACCAGTGACGCCGCTGGAAACTGCTGCCAGAACGAGTAGTAGCGCAATACGGAGCGAGTTTCAAGGAAGCCAACGGGAGCTAGCATTCCTGAATCAGCGAGTGCTTACACCGAACTCGAACAGCGGCACAGCTCAAGAGTCGAGCTTGTTCGAAGTGAGGAGAAGGGTGAACGAGTTGTACGAGTTTGTCAAAGACAAGAACAACGTTCACCTAAAGATCAAGCAACTAGTGACGAGCATCAAGTCCGCCGTTACAGTTGCGGAACGCGATCAGAAGGCACTCAAGCTGAGAGTGGAAACAGCCGAGAAGTCTCTGGCGGAAGCCACGGATAGACCTACGGCTGAAAACATGGAGACGCCGAGGAGCCACCGGAGTACTCGCTCAGAGAAACGAGGCAGGGACACGCCAGGAGAAGAGGAAGTCCCGAAGAAACAGAGAAGCGAACGGGAGCGTGCCAGCAATCGGAGTGATGATGGATGGCACACTGTGGAGAACCAGCAGGCGAAGAAGAAGAAAAAGCGAAAGGAGAAAGAAGATAAGAAGAAGGAAGAAAAGAAGAAGGAACAGAAGAAGAAAGAAACCCACCGGCCTCCTAGGGAGAGGAAGAAGGGCGATGCACTGATCGTCGAGGCGAAGGACAAGACGACGTACGCCGCTCTGCATAGGAAACTGCAGGAGGACCCGGAGTTGAAGATGTTGAGCGAAAACGTAGTGAAGACCAGACGCACCCAAAAAGGAGAGATGCTGTTCGAGCTCAAGAAGGATCCGACGGTTAAGAGCTCGGCGTTCAAGGAGCTCGTTGCCAAATCCCTGGAGAACGAGGCCAATGTGAGAGCCTTATCACAGGAGGCGGTGGTTGAAGTCAAGGATCTGGACGAGATCACGACAGAAGATGATCTGAAACGCGCATTGAAGGAGCAGTGCAACGTTGAAGGACCGATGGTGATTCGGATAAGGAAGTCGTATGGAGGCACTCAGACGGCGGCAATCCGATTGCCTGTGGATATTGCCAATAAGCTGGTAGCAACTGGCAAGGTAAAAATTCGATGGGCGGAGTGCTCGTTGCGACTGGCTCCCCGAGCCACCAAACAAATGGAGCGATGCTTTAAATGCATGGAGTTTGGTCATCAGGCGAGAAATTGCAAGGGCCCCGACAGGTCCGGACGATGCTGGAGTTGCGGTGGAAACGGCCACGTTGCTCGGGACTGCACGAGCCAACCCAAGTGCATGCTGTGTAAGCCGGAGGACGGAAACGACCATAAGACGGGAGGCTTTAAGTGCCCGGCCTATAAAAAGGCGATGGCAGGTCAACAATGATTGAGATAATCCAAATCAACCTCAATCACTGCGACGTCGCACAGTAACTGTTGTGGCAGTCGACAACAGAGACTAAGTGCGATGTTGCAATCATCGCAGAGCCGTATCGGGTGCCGCCTGAGAACAGCAATTGGGTGACGGACAGATCCCAGATAGCGGCCATACAGCCCAAGTAACCATGACGCTTTATATAGAGCATTATTTTCGCTTTATAGTGTATTATATGACATGCGATATAAAGTTGTTTTGTCATATAGGCACCATTAAAGTAGGTTTAAAGTCGAAAGTGGCGCTACTATTGTTGATTTACAGCAAGCTTTACTGTGGTGATTGCTAAAGCATATAAAATGCTTGTACCTTATAGCTAATGCAATCAAATCGCATGGAATGCACACTTAATCTGACAAAACGAATGGTAGAATGAAGTGCACGTAAATCGGCCGTCTTGATGTAAACCGCGAAAACATCTGTTATATTCCGTGTTAAATCACCAGATTATATTCAGAGTGAAGCCCTTAGTGCTTTGAATCTGTGGACACAACTTCTAAAGTGAAAAACGTCATCAGCCGCTACTAATTAGTGTTTTAGTTTAGTTCGCTATTCAATTTTGTCGGCAGTGAACAAAGCACCTGATTTCGAGCAGATATCTGTGTGTGCTCTAATTTGAATCCCGCCATGACCGACAAACAACATCAAACACGAAGCAACTCTCTCGTTAGATCAGGTACGAAGGGTGCTGATGGTGAAATGACCGTTGCTGATCTCGCAAATCTGATGCAATCGCAGCTTGCTACTTACCAGAAAACCGTGAAGGATGACTTTAAAAAGCTGGGAGAGTCTCTGTCGTCCATGACTTCGGAGATGAGCAAATTACGAGCAGACATAGCATTGGATATCGAGAGACTACGGGAGGAAAACAGTCGAACATTCGCCACACTGTCTGGTTCTATCGTCAAGGCTAAAGAAGAAACATCTATGGCACTAGATAGATCTGCTCGTGTCAACGATCTTGTGGTGAGCGGGATCCCATTTGTGACCGGAGAAAATCTTCTTTCCTACTTTCACACATGGTGCAGAGCATTTGGCTACGCTGAGAGTAATTTTCCCCTAGTGGACATTCGACGACTCTCCAAAGGAACAACAATTGCTGGGAATGTCTACATGATCCTCATCCAGTTTGCACTCACCGTTCAACGAAATGACTTCTACTCTCGTTATCTCCGATCCAGAACGTTGTCGCTCTCTGGAATTGGTTTCACGGTGGATAAGCGCATATACATAAATGAGAACCTGGGACCAAACATGCGTGATCTGCGAACGAAGGCACTAAAGCTTAAGAAGGATGGAAAGCTGCGAGGGGTGGTGACTAGAAACGGTTTGCTGTATGTTAGGAGAGTTGGAGATGAGAAGGACACTGCTGTTACATCGGAGAGAGATCTCTATTTACTTTCGTCAACCCTTTCCTAAAAAGTTTCTGTTTATCCTTCCTTTCCCTCCCATGCATCCCATGATTCCATTCCTAAAAGTCTGTTCGAGTTGTTGTTGCTGCTGTTGCTGTTATGCTGTTGCGATTGATGCTGTTGCTGTTTGGTGCTGAATGGCGCCGATTCTTCTCGGGCAATTTCTTTCTGGGCGCATGGCGACACTCTGAACTTTGAGGGATGCTGGTTGCCGTAGAGTTATGTATCTTTCTGGTGTAGCTGTTATATTACATTTTTTGTTTTTGTTGTTTGCATTGATGAAGTATTGAAGTGAATTGTATGCTTTATTTTGGTTATGAAGATTGTCATTCTTGAAAAAATGCTCACATATTATCCTCTTTTACTTGCTATGTGTTTTTATTTCTCTAATGGATAATGATTCCTTGAGCACCTCGACGAACTGGTGTATTCCCGGCAC
Source organism: Aedes albopictus (assembly GCF_035046485.1). Lineage (NCBI taxonomy): Eukaryota > Metazoa > Arthropoda > Insecta > Diptera > Culicidae > Aedes > Aedes albopictus. The sequence goes on from NC_085136.1 coordinate 172,703,449, forward strand.
AGTGATGAAATCCGCGTTCATAAAAGACAAACTATCTATGTGTTGTATGAATAGTCAAAGCATATGTGCTCGTAACTTTTGTAAAATTGAGGAATTACGTAAAATTGTTGAAGTGAGTAGTGTCGATGTTGCTTGTGTCAGTGAGACATGGCTAAATGACAAAACTAATAATGCAATGGTTTCGCTTAATGGATATGCAATGGTAAGGCATGATAGACTAGGACGTCTGGGGGGTGGTGTGATGTTATACATAAAAAATGAAATTAAATACAGGGTGATTGCGATGTCGCCCAACGAAATAGGTTCTGTTAGTACGGAATACATCGCCATAGAAATTATGTTACAGAACGAAAAAATATTGCTAATAGCACTTTATAATCCCCCAGAAGTAGAATGCACGATAGCTCTGGAATATTTACTTTCATCTTACGGTTTTTCTTATGAACATATCTTTATGTTGGGCGATTTCAATACAAATTTATTGGCTAACTTGCCTAAAACTGAGAGACTTCGAAATTTAATGTCCATTCATTCATTAGAATGTTTGGGCAGTGAACCAACTTTCTTCCATAGCTATGGCTCGTCCCAACTGGATTTAATACTAACTAATGATACGTCAAAGGTGTTGAGGTTCAATCAAATCGAAGTTCCAGTTTTATCAAATCATGATTTATTGTTTGCTTGCCTTGATTTCAATTGTGCCCATTCACCGAATTTGATTGAGTTTCGTGACTACAACGCCATTGAAGTAGATCTATTGGTCGATGCTTTTAATACAGTGGACTGGCGATCGTATTACCAGATGAGTGATTCGAACGTGCAGTTAGAATTTTTGAACTCCGTATTGCAAAATTTACATGATTCATTTGTTCCTATCCGCACTATAACTAGAAATAAAAAAGTTAACCCATGGTTTGATTCCACTATATGTAAGTCAATTGTTGATCGTGATTTATTGTTTAAAAAATGGAAAATGAGCAAGGACGAAACCGACCATTCCATGTTTAAAAGAGCACGGAATCGAGTTAATACATTGATAAGACATGCTAAAGAACGCTACTATGCCTCTCGACTTGATACAAAATTACCATCCAAACAGTTATGGAATAACATTAAAAACCTTGGTATCAACAGAAAAGAATCTCATGTAATAAATGATTTTAGTGCTGATGAGATAAATAACGCATTTTGCCAGAATTTTACAACTAGCGATACTCCCATTAATGATTCCTTTCAACATAATGTGCACAATAGTGATTGTTTTTATTTTGATCATATTGATCAAGATGATGTTGTTCATGCAATGTATTCTATTAAATCAAATGCAATTGGGCTTGATAGGATACCGATAAAGTTTTTGAAAAGCATTTGCCCTGTTATAATTAAGCCTATTACACATCTATTCAATTCTATAATTACTACTAGTGTTTTCCCTGATGCTTGGAAAAGTGCTAAGGTTATTCCTATAAAAAAGAAGACGAATATAACCTCGGTGGATAACTTGCGACCAATCAGCATTTTATGTGCATTGTCGAAAATTTTTGAAAAAATCGTTAAGAAAGATATTTGTAATTATATTAGAACAAATGATATGCTATGTCAATATCAATCTGGTTATCGCTCGAAGCATAGTACCAAAACAGCTATGCTCAAAGTGTTGGATGACATAGGTTTGATTCTCGATAAGGGTCGTCCAGTTGTACTTATTCTTTTAGATTTTTCGAAAGCATTTGATACAGTTTCATATAATATTTTATGTAGAAAGTTAGCTACCCAGTTTAACTTTGCCAATCACTCTGTGAATTTAATCAAATCATACTTAAAATCAAGGTTTCAGACGGTTTTCAACAACGGAACTTATTCCGAGTTCGCGTCTATTAAATCAGGAGTACCACAGGGATCCATTTTAGGACCCCTCCTGTTCTCTCTATATATTAATGACTTGGCTGATGTAGTGACCAACTGCAAAATTCACTTATTTGCTGATGATGTTCAATTGTATTACGATTGTTCCAAAAATTCTGCTGCAGAAATATCATTGAGCATCAATTCAGATTTGAGAAAAATCCAGGAATGGGCTTATCATAACATGTTAAAGTTAAATTCAAGAAAAACAAATGCACTTTTTATTTCTTGCAGTTCTTTCCATGAAACCTTAAAACCAACTTTGATATTAAATCAGGAAACAGTTAAATATGTTGAAAGTGCAGCAAGTTTAGGTATTCGAGTTCAATCCAATTTCGAATGGGACAAATATGCGATGTCTCAATGTGGAAAAATTTATGCTTGTTTACGCTCACTCTACAGCACATCACAATTTCTTAAATGTGAAACAAAAGTTAAACTCTTCAAAAGTCTAATTCTACCGCACTTTATGGCTTGCGATTTTCTGCTGGATGAACTTTCTGCATTCACTTTCAATAGGCTGAGAGTTGCATTGAATGCATGCTCGCGTTATTGCTTCAACCTCAATAGATACTCTAATATTTCTCATTTACAGTACCTGCTAATTGGATGTCGATTTGAAAACTTCAGTAAACTACGTTCTTGTTTATTTTTACATGGTCTATTGAGCTCAAAGCAACCAGATTATTTATACAATAAATTACACATTGCGAGGAGTAACCGGTTCAGACATTTTATATTGCCACGACATCACACATCCAAGTACGGGAATTCATTTTTCGTCCGAGGTGTTGCTCATTGGAATTCATTGCCAAGTAGCCTGTCTAATGAATCATCTTTCATAGCATTTAAGAGAGGATGTATTGAGCATTTTAGATAACTGAATAATTAGTAATGTAAGATAGTTAACAGAACAACTGAATTGTTATTAATTATTGTAGTAAATATGGCACTCGTTCTACTAAATATTACCAGTGTAACAAGAAAAAAGACAATTGTCTTAAGTTACTGAATAAATGCAATAAATAAATAAATAAAATAAATAATGCATCATGTCAAAAAAGAAAAAAAGTATGTTTATCATTTTTCTATCTATTTTTATCTTCCGATACTCTCGCTTTGATGTTTTTTATTGTATTTCGGGAATTGAACCTAGACTGCTGAAACTGACCACGATGAAACTCGGACGCGCTAATGCTGTATTGCTGTGTGCTACGATACCATGTATTTTGCACCTGGAAAAATGTGCAACATAAAGTAAAGTATACTTAGATAGTGCCTTATTGGGTTTTTAAATTTTGTAAAATATATTGATTTTTTGATTTTATACGAAAGAGCACCTTTTTGTGAGCCACTATGATTTTTTTTTCAGATTTTTAGAACTTTATTTTGCTACCTAAAATCAATTTCAAAGAGATTTTTTTAAATCACCTTTTGACAGCTGGGCAACTGCTTGACAGCTGCGCCTAGTAGAAAATGCGACGAGGGGTGATTCGACAAATCGCTCCCATACAAACTTCAAATTGATTTTTAAATAGGTTCCCGGACGCCGAAAATCATGAAAATTTGGATTTCGGCTCAGTTTGGAATGCAGATTCAGAATATGCAATTATCTCAACACCGTTTAAGAAGCCAATTGAGTTGTGTTTTCAGCAACTCTAAAAAATGTGCCGGGGTCTGAATGCCATCAGTTATGTTACTCTCGAATATAAATTCGTCTGTGTTGATTCTGTTTTTTTGTTTTCATATGTGCTCACTTCTACCTAAAATACAATAAATAAGAAACAATACAAACAGCGCTTCAATTCTTCCTTTTAAGAAATCGGGTTAAACAAGGAAACCGATACCCCACATAATTTTTGTTCCCTCAGCATCTGATTATTTTCATGTCCCAACCAGAAACCCAAAAAACCATACATAATATAAATTTTCACACAGCAACATCAGAGCATGATAATCTAAGTGCTCCGCAGCAATCCATGAAAATTTTGGTTTGTTTTGAATGGTTCTGTTTCCAAAAGTGTTTTACAGTTTTTTTTCGAACTGAGCGATATTTTTCTGTTTACAACGATGGAAGCTTTAGTAAAGGCACATATAAAGTAATAAATGCTTGCATTATTGATTGCTATAAAGCTTTTAACATGGTAATGCAATGAAGCATTTAACAACGGCTTTATAGAACTATACAGAACTGTCAAAATCTCGTAATGTTTCAATGCTTTCATAATGTAGATTAAACGCTTCTTTTACTTGACAGATGTAAAATGAAAGTTATGTTGCATTAGCTAAACTATAATACGATGGAATTAATGTTATGATATAATGCTTGTGGTTACTTGGGAGGTGATGGGTAGATTCCCCATTCAAGAAGTGATCGAGTGTTCATACGAAGGCTTTGTGGTTGCCAAAATTAATGGAGTCTTCGTTTGCAGTTGCTATGCACCTCCAAGGTGGTCAGATGAAGAGTACAACAGGATGTTGGATGCACTCACGGACACGCTGGTCGGGCGGAAGCCGGTAGTCATCGGAGGAGATTTCAACGCCTGGGCCGTGGAATGGGGTAGTAGGCTCACCAATGCTAGGGGGTACAGCCTACTGGAAGCCCTGGCAAAGCTGGATGTGAGGCTTTGCAACGATGGTATGGTCAGCACATTCCGCAGAGACGGCCGTGAATCCATCATCGATGTTACGTTCTGTAGTCCGTCGCTTACGGAAGACATGAATTGGAGAGTCAGCGAGGAATATTCCAACAGTGATCACCAGGCGATCCTCTACAGCATTGGCCGGCGAGCCTCTACTTCGACGAGGAGAACGCGAACATGCGAACGAAGGTGGAAGACAAAAGACTTCGACAAGGAAGTCTTTGTCGAGGCGCTGCGGCCATACGGCGGTGCAACCCTTGATGCAGGTGAACTAACGGAAGCGATTGTTACGGCATGCGACATAGCAATGCCGAGGAAGATAGAGCCCAGAAACAGAAGACGGCCAGCGTATTGGTGGAACGCGACGATCAGTACCCTCCGTGCTGCTTGCTAGGAGACGCTTCCAGAGGGCCAGAAATGAATCTGAGAGAGAAGCAAGGCGAACCGTTTTTCGGGGAGCTCGAGCCGCTCTTAAACGCGAGATAAGGCTGAGTAAGTCGAACTGCTACAAAGAGTTGTGTCGAGAAGCCGACGCCAACCCCTGGGGCAACGCGTACCGAATCGTGGTATCGAAGCTCAAAGGTCCAGCAGTAACCGTGGAAATGTGCCCGGACAAACTAAGGAGGATCGTGGAAGGTCTTTTTCCGCACCATGGCCCAACGTTTTGGCCGCCCACACCATTCGCAGAGAATGCAGAGGAACCCAACGAAGGTGCTCGGATATCCAATGCAGAGCTGCTGGTAATTGCGAAGGGGCTCAAGATCGGGAAAGCTCCCGGTCTGGATGGGATCCCGAACGTAGCAGTTAGAACGGCGATATTGGCGTTTCCGGACATGATCAGGATGGTGCTCCAAAAATGCCTGGATGAAGGCTACTTCCCAGACGGTTGAAAGGTTCAAAAGTTGGTGCTTCTACCGAAACCAGGAAAGCCGCCGGGGGACCCAGGATCGTATAGACCGATCTGCCTGCTGGATACCCTAGGAAAACTGCTAGAGAAGGTCATCCTTAACAGGTTGACAGAATATGCCGAAAGTGAGAGGGGACTGTCAGCGATGCAATTCGGATTTCGTAAGGGAAAATCGACGGTGGATGCGATTCAGGTAGTCATCGAGAATGCCCAGAAGGCGTCCAAGAAAAAACGGAGAGGTGACCGATTCTGCGCTGCGTTTAACAGTGCCAGCTGGGAGGCTATCGCCGTAGCGCTACACAGTATGCGGGTTCCCGATTATCTGTGCCAGATTTTACGGAGCTACTTCCAGAACAGGGTAATGGTGTACGAGACCAACGAAGGGCAGAGGTCTATAGAAGTCAGTGAATCAAAATTCAACCATCGCGCAACAATAATGACAATGTCGCAACCTGTATTTGTTGCGACAAAACAACCCATGCGACATAAGTTTGTCCCAACTTGAAAATAATGGGATTAACATCGTACACCACGAGTTTAGAGATTTTTAAGCCTTGCATTGCGATTTTCGAACGGTAACTTCGAGTCGGTAAACACTGCAACTCTGGTGAAGCTCTATCAGTTAACAGTTTCGACTTTGGGTTAGTAATAATTGATTATTCACGAGTTGAAAAGTACGCAACAAATTCAGCTTCCGTTTTGTCTGCAACAAAAAAATTCGAGATCATATCATTATCTGTCACCAGTAGGGATAAAGACTAATCGTCGCGCCTTCTTTGTTGCTTGTTTTGTGCCTCTTTTGTCTGACAATTCTCTTCACTGATAGAAGTAACGGCAGGTGTTCCACAAGGGTCCATACTAGGCCCAACGCTCTGGAATGCCATGTACAACGGCGTACTGTCGTTAAAACTTCCCAAAGGAGTCGTCATTGTGGGCTTCGCAGACGACGTCGTGTTGACGGTAATGGGAGAGACTCTTGAAGAAGTTGAGATGCTGGCGACGGAATCAATGTCCACTGTTGAAAGATGGATGACTGGGGTCAAGCTACAGATTGCCCATCACAAAACGGAGGTGCTTCTGGTCAGCAACTGTAAAGCAGCCCAAACGATGGAGATCGTAGTCGGAGAGCACGTAATCACATCGAAACGAGCTTTGAAGCATCTAGGAGTGATGGTCGATGATCGACTTAACTTCAAGGAGCACGTCGACTACGCCTGCGGAAAGGCGGCGAAGGCTGTCAATGCTATAGCGACGATAATTCCGAACGTCGGGGGACCACGAAGTAGTAAGAGGCGTCTTCTGGCGAGCGTAGCAGACTCAATACTCAGGTATGGTGCCCCAGCATGGGCTGAAGCACTGAGTACGAAGCGGAATAGAAGAGCACTAGACAGCGCATTCCGACTCATGGCCACTCGGGTCGCCAGCGCGTACAGAACCATTTCGACGGAGGCAGTATGTGTTATCGCGGGAATGATGCCCATTTGCATCACCATCGCCGAAGACGTGGAATGCTACCATCGCAGAAGTACCAGGAGCGTAAGAGATATCGTCAGAGCGAACTCGTTGGCTAAGTGGCAGCAAGAGTGGGACAATTCGGCGAATGGCAGGTGGACTCACCGACTTATCCCTAGCGTGTCAGCGTGGGTGAATAGGAAGCATGGGGAGGTGAACTTCCATCTGACGCAGTTCCTGTCCGGCCATGGCTGCTTCAGGAAGAACCTGCACCGGTTTGGGCACGCTCTTTCGCCCGTTTGCCCGGAGTGTGTTAACGCGGAGGAGACACCGGAACATGTCGTTTTCGAATGCCCCAGGTTCGAAGAAATTCGCGTCTTGCTGCGCGGAGTGACAGTCGACAACATTGTCGGAGAGATGTGTCGCGATGAAAACACGTGGAACGCTGTCGACAGAGCAGTAACGAGGGTGCTGTCCGCGCTGCAGAGGAAGTGGCGCGAAGACCAGAGAGCGGCGGAACGCGATCCGGGTAGGCATGATCCACCGCCGGGGACATGACTGAGTCGTCCGTAACGTGGCACCGGTTTTTGGTCGTCGGAGCGCCGGTGAACCGGAAGTCCACCACCAACCGGAATTGCCGGACCGACTTCGGCACCTCACTGGTCGGGATGGAAACATCGGTATCGGGAGAACTTCCACCGCCGGGGTTTTTCTCCGTCGGAGTAGGCTAGGTCCACCGCCGGGGACTAGACCGAGTCTATCGCGAAGAAAGCACCGGAATTTGGTCGTCGGGGCGCCTGTGAACCGGAAGCCAGTCTCCAACCGGAATCGCAGGAGAGACCTCGGCACCTGTCTGGGAAGAAACGGTTTCGGAAGATGTTCCACTGCCGGGGAACTCTTTGTCGGCGTTGGGTAGATCCACCGTCGGGGACTACACGAGTCGTGCGCGAAAAGCTGGAGTGCTAAATGGCACAACGGCGGCACGGGGAGGACACCGTTCGGAGCAAGTTAGTAGGATCCGAATGCCTTGCGTGGTATTAGAATAACAAATTGTGTGTATGTTGTACCTATGTGTCACTGAATGGCGATATGTTAAGTACTAACATTAGAACGTGTAGAATAACAAATTTGAAACTAAGCATGTTGTCCGCTTATGGCTGGTTTCCACCTGATAAGTACTGTGTAAAAGGATAGGACAAGTAACGCTCACGTAAAACTTTTGCAATCAAAATTACTTAGGCGTTCGCAGTTGATAAGTAATTCACAGCCAGAAAGATTTGCCAACAGATGGCACTGTCATGCGATGCTGTCAGTCATGTTGTTGATTTTCCGTACGGAATAATATGTCGATGTATTATTCCGTGAGTAAAAGGGACATTTCTCTTTCTTTGTGTTTCTTCTTTCGCGCCTGCGCGTTCAAAGTGTGCATTAGTATTTAGTAGTAATCCTACATTATAGAGATCTGCGGAGGCGGCCATTGTAAGCCAATCGTGCAGAAAGAACTGTCAAAGTGTGAGCCAAATGAACAGGCTGATCGTTTGTAAGAAGGCGTCGATTGAACGGTATTGCAATCCGAACTAAATAAATTAAAATTATTTATTTTTAGTATCGAGAAATTGACGGTATATGTAAGTTTAGAAAAAAGATAGAATTTAATTAATTCTGCTTTCAAAAGCTCAAGCTTATGACGAAACTTTTGTTGCTGCACTTCTCGAAAAAACTTTCATTGCTGCTTCTTGCTTCATTTCTGCCGATATTTCATCGATTGCTCCGCTATTTTTTTTTCAAAATTTTGAAAAAAAAATCTACCATAATTAGAAAATGTAAACAAAACAACTTGAACCACTACGAAGTCACGCACAAAGTTTGAACATCTAGCTTTGAATCAAGTGTTGGCAGCTGATGTAAACAAAATGAACAGCGTTGCCGAATCGACATATGTAACTTCCGCTTATCTCTATGTAGAGGATTTCTAGTATTTAGCCGTGTCGCTCTATAATGTGTGCTCCGTCGTCCCTCAGCATGGCTGCATCTGAACATGAGATTGAATTTCTTGAGGTTGAATAATTTGCCGTTACGTAGTTTAAAAATTTATAAAGACACCACAAAACTGAATTGTTTATAAATAGTTCGATTATTGAAAAAAGTAAATAGCATTTGAGTTTAGCTGATGAGGAGATAATGATTCTAAAAACTGTTGCATCATAATCATTTCATTCCGTTTGTTGAATAAAATGTTCTATGGTGCACTAGAACCATGAGAAGTAAAGACTGTATTCGATGACATTTGGACACAGAAAATAATGTATAGCTTTTGATTGCGTTCACAAAATCAAATATTTTTTTGATCAGGAATAATATATAATGTGTAGCTAATACCATAACAATAACAACAAATTCAGTTTGGTATTGGCGCAGATATTGTTAATATCATAAAATTAGATTTTAGCAAATTTTTTCATCCGTTTTAAAAATTGTAAAGGCTATAATTTTGATGTAACTCCCCGAATAAAAAATACAGTAGAAAAACCGAACGATATATTGTAACAGTACTATTTAGAACCATATTTTTACAATAGACACCACTGTAAAAATAAAAATACAAAAACAATAAGATGTAATGTAGGATACCATACCATTAATTGTAAATAAGATTTTTACAATATATTATACAGGTTGTTAAGTATCGTAACAATATAAAAAAATATTTTTCTCCATATATATTTTTTTGCAAAACCATACATTTTATTGTTAATGAATTGTTCAAAATACTGATACGTGGGTTTAAATATACCGTACATTGTATGGTACATGAATGGTTTCAAACAATAAAATGTACCGTAAATAAATTGTTTTTAATTGTAATTTCACTACTGGTTATACATTTAATCAAATGGTTTTGGAATGGTTCTCTTTTGTTATGTTGAATTGTTTTACATTTCTTACATTTCTTTACATCTTAGGCTTATTAGATTTATTAGAATGCGCTTTGGGAATTCCCAGAGCGTTTTGGATAACCCTTCATATATAGGATCGCCCACGTCTAAGTCTGAGTAGTCTCTGAATGCATTAACAGTTGAAGCTTAGGCTCCCATTCCCCACCAGCCAGATAACCGGGTTTCGCAAACTAAGCATTATTTGTGGCAACACTTTGAGCGGCATGATGGAACTATGCCGAGCGCGCTAAGTGTTATTAGACCACTAATGTAGTTGCATGAAGTGGGTGACGAGGTACATAAGTATCATTACAGCGTGCTTAACCGTTATTGCAATATTGAGGCACCAGTTTGACTAAAGTTTGAAATACATAACAACTCATGAGATAACTGTCAAGTTCGATTCAAATATAAGTTAGGTTAAAAAGCGAACCCGCAGACGAACCGATATTAAAAGTCATTTCAGTGTTCAGTCCAGTCCATATGTTAAAGATGGCTCTACGTCAAAGATAAAGTTTGTCAACCGCATTTGATTCGATTGTGGTCGAAGGCAAGTTCACATGAGAGAAGAGGAGAAAACTCCCCTAAATGCAAATACAGAAAGAATAGTGTTGAAGTGTTGAACTCATCTACTGATTTACGGTAATCTGACCTGCATCTTTCCGGGTTGGCCTACATTGCATTCGTATTTCTCTCATCGCACTCTACACACCTAGCCCGCCCTCGAGCCCGCCATATCTCTTGGACCCCTGCTTGGACCTGCAGTTTACCACTGATTTAAACATGTTATTGGCATTAACCCTTTGGAGCCGGAGGGGTCATATATGACCCCGACGATGAAACCGAGCATAACAAATGTGTTCGACACCAGCGACGTTGCGTCAACAGCGGCGAAAAAAATCGATTCCAAAAGGTTAAATTGATGTTTCAACTTATTCACTTTTTTTTCTTTCCTTTCCTTTGCATCAAAAAAGTCACAAACATCAACAAAACAAAGCACGGATAAAATCTTAAACTGAATAAATCTGGTGTTCGATTTGAATAGGTCGAATCTGCATAGGAATCACAGCAAACATACGATCTATTCAAATCGAACACCAGAAATAATTGAAAATTCACGGAAAAATAATGTTTCGGAAAAGTGAATGGTTCAAACGTAAGAAAAACAGTAGGGGGACTCACTAAACAGATTAAATTGCTGCGTTAGCCATGATTTTCTGCTTATTTGAAATGTTTCATGATTTTGCGAATAAAATAATCAAAGATTGCCTTGGTGATCGCAACGTTTAATCAGTTTAATCAGTTTACGCTGTTAAGTGAATCCCCCTAGTATAATATATTGTTACATAAAAATCCAATGTAAATGTATAGTATAGCGAACCATTTCATTACAATACACTTTATTGTAGCTGGTACACTGTATGGTGCAGGAATGGTTTTCACCATACACCCTATGGTTAGTTTTTATCCGGGTCGTCAAGACGTCTGAAAATTTGACTCGAAGTTCTTAACAGAGTATCAATAAACTGGTAAAAAAAATCTTAAAATCGGTTCAATACGTTTTTCTAGTATTCAAAACTCAAATCGTTTCAAGGCATATTTTAGGTACATTTTAAACATTTTATTCCGTGTGTACTATTTTGTTTGTACAACTGTCATGACTGTTCCGATTTTTATTAGCATTTGAAACTGTAAAACCATTGTAAAAAACTGTTCTTAGCCAAATTGCTTGAAAACTTTTCAAGTTATAACTGTGTGAAATCACGATACAAAAAAAAAAACATTTTTGATTATTGTGACTTTGTGCCACATATACGGCTATAACTTTATTACGGCTAGATCAAATTGAATGAAATTTTTACACAATATTTCTACATGTATACTTTACGTACAGAACAGTTTTGATTGAAATCGGTTCAGTATTTTTGAATCTAGAGCTATAACGGTGAAGAAACTTCTCAAATGGCAAAATTCTTGTTTCAACGATATCTCCACCAATATTCATCCGATTTTGATGAAATTTGTATAGTATTAGCTTTACGTAATACACTATTCCTGGTAAAAAATTAGTCATTTACCATTTTATTATGAAATCTTTCTGAATTCCAATAATTCGTTCCGAGATCCCCACAAGAATTGCTCTGGGATTCCCTCAGAATTTCTGCTTGGGATTCCTCCAGAAATTCCATCCTAGATCTCTCTCGAAATTAATTCAGGATTGCTCCAGGAGTTCTTTCTGGGATACCTAAGGGAGTTCCCTCAGATATGATTCCAGCAATTTGATTAGGATTTGTTCAGAACTTCCAGGAGTTCTCTCCAGGATTACTCCTGTAACTCCATACGGGATTCCTTCAGAGGTTCCTTCATGGAGTTCTCTAGAAATTCCTTCCGAGATTCCTCCAGAAGATTCATATGAAATTATTCTAGAAGTTCTTTCAGGGATTCTTTCACGAGTTTTTTTTTATGATTTCTCCAGAACCTTTTGGAATGTCTTCAGATTTTTATCTGGGAAGAAACTATTGAAAGAATCTCTGAAATCGCTCGTGTAGATATTCCCTGCAAAACTGCTGGAGATATTCCTTAAAAAGCTGTTGGAGGACTTTTATAAGGAACTCAAGAGCAAGTCTTGGAGTACTTCCATAAAGAATAAAAAAAAACTTCTGGAGTATTTCCATGAGCAAAATTTAAGAAACTTCCAGAATGAATTCCAAATTATGTAATCTGCAAGGAATCCCAGTAGAATTTCTTGGAGGAATCCCGGAAGGATATCCTGAATAAATTATTGGACAAATCTTAGAAGAAACTCCTGGAAGAACCTTGACTTATTTTCCAGGAGTCTGGAAGTTCTGAAGAAATTCCGGAAAGAACTTTTGAAAATTCCCGGAAGATACCCCGGGTAAAATTTCTGGAGAGGTCTCTGATGCCATTCCTGGTGTAATCTTAGAAGAAAATCCTGGAAAAATACCAGAAGAAACTATGAGAGGAACCCATAAATTTACTCCTAGAGGAAACCTAGAAGGAGTTCCTGGAGGAATCCCGGAAGAAGCTAGAGGAATTACAAAAGGAATTCTTTGAGAATTCACATGAGAAACGTCCAGAGAAAACCTAGATGAATCTCAAAAAGTTGTATCTTAGAAAGAAATCCTGGAAGAATCACTGAAAGAACTCCAGGACGAATCTAAGAATGAATTCCTATAGAAATCCTAGAAGGAATTCCTGAAATGATCCCGGAAGTAATTCCTGCTTCAATCTCCGAATAAATATCTGAGTGAACCCCGGATAAAAAATACTTAAGAAATCCCGGATGAAATTATTGTAGAATAGTTCGAAAAAACTCCTGGTAGAATCTTAGAAAACACCGCTGGAGAAAATCCTGAAGGAACTCCTAGAAGATCCCAAAATAAAAACAAAATAAATAAATCCTGAATTAGAAGAAACTCGCGGAGGGATTTTTTGTAGAACTTCTAATGAAAATCTCAGAGACATTTTCTAAGAATCCCCTGCGAACTTCAGGTGGATTTTTCGGTGGAACATCTGGAAGAAATTCAAGAGGACTTTCTGTGAAACCCCAAAGAAAAACCTTCGTACGGAATGCCAAAAGATTCATCACAAAGAATCTTTCGTGGTTCTTCATTAAATTCCCCGTGAAGCTTTGTCCTACCTCGTATTTCATCTAAAACTCCACAAGGTAACCGTCAGAGTCCCAGCCGAATTCCTCCCACCGTAGTCCGAACTCCAATATTGCAGAATTTATAATTAGTATCCAACCATAGTTGTCGCTGTAATACCATTGAAAGTTTTTTTTTTTAATTTCTTTTTATTTGTGAATTTTAACTTAGGCTAATTCTCCACACACCCATTAAAAGTTCCCTCAGAATCCCAGCGTCTCTCATTAGCATTTCCCTTGGAACTCCGTTGCACGGTGTCAAAATTTCGGTTATTATCGAACTTCCATGTACCTCGGATCTTTCTTCACAGAAAGTCAGCATTTTGGCTATACTTTATAATTGGAAAGTTTTAAAATATTCCATCGGGGAAATTTTGATTTATCTAAGTTTTTGGCTATTTTCCATACTAAAATTAATTAAATACTGATTTTAACCAAAAAACGTCCCATACAAAATGTATGGGAAAATTTTCACCGATAAAATATTTTCTCGTCTTCCAATTATGAATATATAGCCCAAATACTAACAATTTCCGAAGAAAAATCCGAGGTACATGAAAGTTTGATAAAAATCGAGATTTTGACACCGTGGCGTTGAAATCTCACTATCTGGATTTTCCCCATACGCGCGCAAAAATTAAATTTAAATTTCAATCACACTTCCTGAGGAAACGAACAAAATTTCTCTAAGTCCAAATCGTAAACAACAAGGTCACGAAACGCCACACGAACAAAGAAAAATTTACCTAGCAACCGCCGTATGCAGTGCCCTTTTCTTCACATCCTTCTTACAGCATCGTTTCGTAAAAATGCTGTCGGTTAAACAAATGTCAAAATTACTTACGGAAAAGGAGGAATTTTTCTTGAGCGCTTTACTTGGGAACTGGAAACTTACCATGGCGAGCCAACACCAACCGGAGTAAGCAAAATACGAGACGTGTATGAGTACAGATTAGGAGCGACAAAAAGTGCATGAGCACAGTAGCAGAAGAGCGCATGAGCGCATTGACCCCCCTGAAGCAGTCGCATATCAGTGGTACCAGGGGGATCGAGGCATCAAGGTGTAGCAGAGTTTTTCCAATCGGTTTTCTCTGCTGGGGAGGTTGGGAGGAAAAAAAACACACACACACACACACACACACACATCACCACTCGAGGAACTGCAAGGGTCCGGACAGGTCCGAACGGTGCTGGAGATGCGGTGGAAACGGACACGTTGCTCGGGACGAAGCAACCCAGGTGCATGCTGTGCAAGCCGGAGGACGTCAATGATCATCCGACTGGAGGCTTTAAGTGCCCGGCCTACAAAAAGGCGAGGACAGGCCAACAATGATGCAGATAACTCAAATAAATCTGAATCATTGCGACACCGCACAGCTACTGTTGTGGCAGTCGACAACAGAGTCAAAGTGTGATGTTGCGATTATTGCGGAGCCGTATCGGGTTCCCCCCGAGAACGGCAACTGGGTGGCCGATAGAGCTAAGATAGCGGCAATTCAAGTCATGGGTAGATTCCCTATCCAAGAAGTGATCGAATGCTCACATGACGGTTTCGTAATTTCTAAAATCAACGGAACCTTCGTGTGCAGTTGTTATGCACCTCCAAGGTGGACGGACGAAGAGTACAACAGGATGTTGGATGCACTCACCGACGCGCTGGTTGGACGAAAGCCGGTTATCATCGGAGGTGACTTCAACGCCTGGGCCGTGGAGTGGGGTAGCAGACTTACCAATTTAAGAGGATACAGCTTACTGGAAGCCCTGGCGAAGCTGGACGTAAAGCTTCGTAATGACGGTACGGTCAGCACATTCCGCAGAGACGGACGTGAATCAATAATCGATGTTACGTTCTACAGTCCTTCGCTTACGGAGGACATGAACTGGAGAGTCAGCGAGAAGTACTCCCACAGCGATCACCAAGCGATAACTTACACCGTCGGCTGGCGAGCCTATTCGGCAACGAGACGAACGAGGACCCGAGAGCGGAAGTGGAAGATACAGGACTTCGACAAGGGTCTCTTCATCGAGGCGCTTCGGACACATAGCGGTGCAAATCTCGACGCAGAGGAGCTGACAGAAGCGGTAGCAACAGCCTGTGACGCATCAATGCCAAGTTGGAGCCCAGATTCCGACGGCGCCCAGCTTACTGGTGGAATGGATCACTCAGTATCCTACAAGCTACATGTCTCAGAGCCAGAAAAAGTGTTCAGAGGGCAAGAACTGATGTCGAGAGAGAAGAACGGAGACTCGTGTTTCGCTAAGCTCGCGCGGCTTTTAAACGGGAGATTAGGCTGAGCAAGTTGAACTGCTTCAAAGAACTGTGCCGAGAAGCTGATGCCAACCCATGGGGTAACGCCTATCGAATCGTGGAGGCAAAGTTGAAGGGCCCGGCGACCCCCGCTGAAATGTGCCCGGAAAAGTTGAAGACGATCGTGGGAGGCCTTTTTCCGCACCATGATCCAACGCTGTGGCCGCCTACGCCATATGAGGACGAAGAAGATGAATCCAGAGGTTCACGGATCTCCAACGAAGAGCTAGTAATAGTTGCGAATGGTCTGAAGGTGAAGAAAGCTCCTGGCCCGGATGGAATACCCAATGTAGTGCTGAAAACGGCGATACAGGCGTTCCCTGACATGTTCAGGATAGTATTACAAAAATGCTTTGATGAAGGCTATTTTCCAGATAGATGGGAGATCCAGAATTTGGTTTTACTGCCGAAACCGGGGAAGCAGCCAGGGGACCCAGCATCGTACAGACCCATATGTTTGTTGGATACCCTCAGGAAGCTATTGGAAAGGATAATCCTTAACAGGCTCACACATTGCACGGAGAGCGAGAATGGTCTATCGAGGAAGCAATTCGGGTTCCGAAAGGGAATCTCAACGGTGGATGCAATCCGGACAGTCGTGCATGATGCAGAGAAGGCAGCCACGCAAAAGAGGAGAGGAAATCGGTTTTGCGCGGTAGTAACAATCGACGTGAAAAACGCTTTCAATAGTGCTAGCTGGGAGGCTATCGCCGTACCCTACACAGGATGCGTGATCCTAGTTACTTGTGCAGAATACTGAAAAGTTACTTCCAGAACAGAGTGCTGGTGTACGAAACGGAGTTGGGCCAAAAATCAACCACGATTACGGCAGGGGTGCCACAAGGTTCCATTCTAGGTCCTACACTCTGGAACGCGATGTACGATGGAGTACTAACGTTGCAGCGGACGATGTCGTTCTTACGGTAACCGGCGAGACGCTAGAAGAGGTCGAGATGTTGACGGCGGAGGCGTTGGACACCGTTGAAGCGTGGATGATGGGAGCTAAACTACAGTTGGCTCATCATAAAACGGAAGTAGTGCTAGTGAGCAACCGGAAAGCCGTTCAATCGGTAAACATCAACGTCGGAGAATACGAAATTGCGTCGAAGCGTGCGCTGAAGCACCCGGGGGTGGTGGTCGATGACCGTTTAAATTTTAACGCACACGTCGATTACGCCTGCGAAAGGGCGTTGAAGGCTGTCAACGCGATTGCTACGATTATGCCAAACGTCGGCGGACTGAGAAGCAGCAAGAGACGCCTTCTGGCTAGCGTTGCAACCTCAACCCTGAGATATGCAGTTCCGGCCTGGGCCGCAGCGCTGAAAACACAGTGTAACCGAGGGAAGCTGAACAGAGTGTTCCGACTAATGGCCATGCGGGTCGCAAGCGCCTATCGAACGATTTCATCGGAGGCAGTATGCGTTATCGCTGGGATGATGCCCATTTGCATTACGCTGGCCGAGGACGTGGAATGCTATCAGCGAAGGAATACAAGGAACGTGCGGAGCATCGTTAGAACGGACTTGTTGTCTAAGTGGCAGCAAGAGTGGGACAATGCGGGAAATGGAAGGTGGGCCCATCGGCTCATTCCGAATGTATCTGAGTGGGTGAACAGGAAGCATGGAGAGGTGAACTTTCATCTGATGCAGTTCCTGTCCGGGCACGGCTGCTTCCGCAAATATCTGCATCGGTTTGGTGACGCACCTTCGCCTCTCTGTCCAGAGTGCGGAAACGAAGAAGAGACACCAGAGCACGTCGTCTTCGAATGTCCCAGATTCGACGAAGCGCGCAGGGATTTGCCTGGTATGACAGCTGACAATGTCGTCCGAAAAATGTGCCGCGAAGAAGAGAAATGGAACGCTGTCGACCGCGTAGTAAGGCGAATACTGTCCGAGCTGCAAAGAAAATGGCGTGAAGACCAGAGGATCTCTGACCGCGATCGGAGTAGGCTTGATCCACCGTCGGGGACAAGACCGAGTAGACCGTGACGTAGTACTGGTTTGTGGTCGTCGGGGCGCCAGTGAACCGGAAGCCAACCTCTAACCGGAATCGCTGGGTCGACCTCCCAACTAACAGAACTAACTGAACAACAGTTTCTTAAACCAAAGTTTGCTTAACCCACGAGCGATCGCGCTGTTGTATTTTGTACAACACGTTGAAAAAATCTCGCATTTTGTACTCAGCATTAGCGTGGTGCTGACGCAGGTAGTCAACCGCGCGAGTTACGGAAGGTTAAGAGTAGTTTATTCCACTCTTGTACAGCAAAAATGTTTGTTGGGCTCTGCACCTGGCCGGTCGTGATTAAACTGCGCGTTCGGGAGAACTTCCGTCGCCGGGGAGTAGGCTAGGTCCACCGCCGGGGACTAGACAGAGTAGGCCGTGAAAAGCACCGGAGAACGGTCGTTGGGGCGCCTTTGAACCGGAAGTCAGTCTCCAACCGGAATCTCAGGACTGACCTTGACGCCGACCCGGGAACATCGGTTCGGAAGAACTTCCATCGCTGCCCGGATAAAAACTAACCATAGGGTGTATGGTGAAAACCATTCCTGCACCATACAGTGTACCAGCTACAATAAAGTGTATTGTAATGAAATGGTTCGCTATACTATACATTTACATTGGATTTTTATGTAACAATATATTATACTAGGGGGATTCACTTAACAGCGTAAACTGATTAAACTGATTAAACGTTGCGATCACCAAGGCAATCTTTGATTATTTTATTCGCAAAATCATGAAACATTTCAAATAAGCAGAAAATCATGGCTAACGCAGCAATTTAATCTGTTTAGTGAGTCCCCCTACTGTTTTTCTTACGTTTGAACCATTCACTTTTCCGAAACATTATTTTTCCGTGAATTTTCAATTATTTCTGGTGTTCGATTTGAATAGATCGTATGTTTGCTGTGATTCCTATGCAGATTCGACCTATTCAAATCGAACACCAGATTTATTCAGTTTAAGATTTTATCCGTGCTTTGTTTTGTTGATGTTTGTGACTTTTTTGATGCAAAGGAAAGGAAAGAAAAAAAAGTGAATAAGTTGAAACATCAATTTAACCTTTTGGAATCGATTTTTTTCGCCGCTGTTGACGCAACGTCGCTGGTGTCGAACACATTTGTTATGCTCGGTTTCATCGTCGGGGTCATATATGACCCCTCCGGCTCCAAAGGGTTAATGCCAATAACATGTTTAAATCAGTGGTAAACTGCAGGTCCAAGCAGGGGTCCAAGAGATATGGCGGGCTCGAGGGCGGGCTAGGTGTGTAGAGTGCGATGAGAGAAATACGAATGCAATGTAGGCCAACCCGGAAAGATGCAGGTCAGATTACCGTAAATCAGTAGATGAGTTCAACACTTCAACACTATTCTTTCTGTATTTGCATTTAGGGGAGTTTTCTCCTCTTCTCTCATGTGAACTTGCCTTCGACCACAATCGAATCAAATGCGGTTGACAAACTTTATCTTTGACGTAGAGCCATCTTTAACATATGGACTGGACTGAACACTGAAATGACTTTTAATATCGGTTCGTCTGCGGGTTCGCTTTTTAACCTAACTTATATTTGAATCGAACTTGACAGTTATCTCATGAGTTGTTATGTATTTCAAACTTTAGTCAAACTGGTGCCTCAATATTGCAATAACGGTTAAGCACGCTGTAATGATACTTATGTACCTCGTCACCCACTTCATGCAACTACATTAGTGGTCTAATAACACTTAGCGCGCTCGGCATAGTTCCATCATGCCGCTCAAAGTGTTGCCACAAATAATGCTTAGTTTGCGGAACCCGGTTATCTGGCTGGTGGGGAATGGGAGCCTAAGCTTCAACTGTTAATGCATTCAGAGACTACTCAGACTTAGACGTGGGCGATCCTATATATGAAGGGTTATCCAAAACGCTCTGGGAATTCCCAAAGCGCATTCTAATAAATCTAATAAGCCTAAGATGTAAAGAAATGTAAGAAATGTAAAACAATTCAACATAACAAAAGAGAACCATTCCAAAACCATTTGATTAAATGTATAACCAGTAGTGAAATTACAATTAAAAACAATTTATTTACGGTACATTTTATTGTTTGAAACCATTCATGTACCATACAATGTACGGTATATTTAAACCCACGTATCAGTATTTTGAACAATTCATTAACAATAAAATGTATGGTTTTGCAAAAAAATATATATGGAGAAAAATATTTTTTTATATTGTTACGATACTTAACAACCTGTATAATATATTGTAAAAATCTTATTTACAATTAATGGTATGGTATCCTACATTACATCTTATTGTTTTTGTATTTTTATTTTTACAGTGGTGTCTATTGTAAAAATATGGTTCTAAATAGTACTGTTACAATATATCGTTCGGTTTTTCTACTGTATTTTTTATTCGGGTGGGGAACTCTTCGTCGGAGTAGGATGGGTCTAAAGACACTATATGCAAAGACACGAAATGTTCCAATTGGAATTCCAAATTTTCTGTCAATGTCATTCCAATCGAGCAGGAGACCTGTCAAACGTGCTTTAAAGCATTGCTCGTCGGCATCATCGTCATGATTGGATGATCATCATCGACAACAACAATCATCACACTTCGTATCTTTGCTTATAGTATCTTTAGATGGGTCCACCGCCGGGGGCTATCCGAGTAGCGAGCGACCGTGGTGAACTGATAGTTTTGGACTAACAGGAGCCAAAGTAAGTCGCTTAATGGCGAAAAAACGTAGAAGATTAACAAATTGCAAATTAACAAATTAACAAATTGTAATGTGCACTGACTGGAGTTGAAGTGTCGCTGAATGGCGACAAAAATAGGAAAATAACAAATTCACTAACAGGAGCTAAATGGCTCAGCACGACGCATGTTGCACGCTGATCGGTGAAACGCTAGAAATTAAACAAATTAATAGCAGGAGCTAAATGGCTCAGCATGAAGGTAGCGAAAGAGCTTAGGAAACTATAACAATAAAAGCGTAGAATAACAAATTGGTGATGGTGCACAAGGCACAAAACGCCTCCCCTCCGAAGAAATACTGCATGGTGGTACCGGAGGGGAATTTAAGGTGGAGGTGAACTAGCAGAGTGTTTTTAGTGGGTAGGCGCACATTCGAATCCCACACAGCGTCTTTAGAAGATTTTTGGACTCCTAGAATAAAAAAAAACACACACACACACACAAGAGGCAACAGGGACAGGAGTCCAGGGGCTTGACGAACCCCCCCTTCTGCGAGTCGGGTGGCAGCTTGGGAATTCATCCTAAGCGAAAATCGTTCACACATCCGTGTGGATTACCACCTTTGGCTCTTCCTTCGGGGAGTGACCGAGCTTCTGGTTTCCAGATAGCTCAAGCAGAGGATGCCTAGGATGTGGCGGGGTTTCAACAGTGGGCTCTGTTGGATCTCTATAAAAAGCCACACATCCGCAAGCAACTCTCGAAGCTGGTGTTGTTGCCAAAGCCTGGCAAGCCGCCAGGAGACCCAGCATCGTATCGACCGTTATGCCTGCTGGATACGCTTGGCAAACTCCTGGAGAAAATCATCCTGAACAGGCTGATAAAGTGTACGGAAAGCGAGAGCGGTCTGTCTAATAGGCAGTTCGGGTTTCGGAAAGGGAAGTCGACTGTGGATGCAATCCGGACAGTCATTGCGAATGCGGAGAAAGCCTCAAAGCAGAAGAGAAGAGGTAATCGTTACTGCGCCGTGGTAGCTATAGACGTGAAGAACGCATTCAATAGCGCCAGCTGGGAAGCCATCGCCACTGCACTACACAACATGAGGGTCCCCGACTATCTGTGCAAGGTTCTGAAAAGCTACTTCCAGAATCGAGTCTTGGTCTACGAGACAAACCAGGGTCAGAGATTGGTTAGAGTCACGGCGGGTGTGCCACAGGGCTCCATACTCGGCCCAACGTTGTGGAATATTATGTATGACGGAGTGTTAAGACTTGAACTACCCGGAGGAGTCGAGATCGTCGGTTTCGCGGATGACGTCGTCCTTTCGATAACCGGTGAGACCCTGGAAGAAGTAGAGATGCTGACGGCGGAGACGATCGGTTCCATCGAGGTCTGGATGAGTGAAGTAAAGCTGCGGTTGGCTCACCATAAGACAGAGGTAGTGCTAGTCAGCAACTGTAAATCAGTTCAACGGGCTGAAATTAACGTCGGCGGACAGGTTATCCCGTCAAAGCGTGCGTTAAAACACCTGGGCGTGATGGTGGACGACCGATTGAATTTCAATTGCCACGTCGACTATGCCTGTGAGAAGGCAGCGAAAGTTGTTAATGCTGTATCCAGGATTATGCCGAACATCGGTGGACCGAGCAGCAGCAGCAGACGTCTTCTGGCGGGAGTATCCTCTTCGATACTTAGATACGGAGTTCCGGCCTGGGCTACAGCGCTGAAACTGAAGCGGAATCGAACAAAACTTTCGAGCACGTTCCGGCTCATGGCTATTCGTGTGGCGAGCGCGTACAGGACGATATCGTCGGAAGCAGTCTGCATTATCGCCGGGATGGTTCCCATACACATCACCCTGGCAGAGGATGTAGAGTGTTACTGGAGAAGGGGCACTGCAAACGTGAGGAAGACAATCAGAGCGGACTCGTTGGCTAAGTGGCAGCAAGAGTGGAATGACGCGGAGAAGGGTAGATGGACCTACCGGCTTATCCCAGATGTGTCGGTATGGATGTCCAGAAAACACGGAGATGTGAACTTCTACCTAACACAGTTCTTGTCAGGTCATGGATGCTTCAGACAGTATTTGTATCGATTCGGCCATGCAGAGTCCCCATTCTGTCCGACATGCCCAAACAACGAGGATACACCGGAGCACGTGATATTCGACTGTCCGCGATTTGAAGAAGTACGTGGTGACATGCTAGCGAGCGCTGCTGGAAATCTGAGTCCCAACAACGTAGTAGAGAGAATGTGTCAGGACGAAACCGTATGGAATGCGGTGAACAGAGCGGTCACGCGGATCATGTCAGCTCTCCAGCGGAGATGGCGCGAAGTACAAAGAGTATTGGGTCGCGGTCGGAGTAGGCTTGATCCACCGCCGGGGACTTGACCGAGTCGCTCGTTGCCTAGTACCGGTTATAGGTCGTCGGGGCGCCGGTGAACCGGAAGTCTACCACCAGCCGGAATCGCCGGGCCGACTTCGGCACCTTACTGGTCGGGTTGAAAACATCGGTGTCGAGAGAACTTCCACCGTCGGGGTCTTTCTCTGTCGGAGTAGGCTAGGTCCGTCCACCGCCGGGGACTAGACCGAGTAGACCGCGAAAAAGCACCGGTGCTTGGTCGTCAGGGCGCCTGTGAACCGGAAGCCAGTCTCTAACCGGAATCTCAGAACCGACCTTGGCACCAGCCTGGGAAGTATCGGTAACGGAAGAAGTTTCAGTGTCGGGGAACTCTTCGTCGGATAGGGTAGATCCACCGTCGGGGACTATCCGAGTCGTGCGCGAAAAGCCGGAGTGCTAAATGGCACACGGACGGCATTAGAATAACAAATTTGGTGTATGTTTGTACCAACTGTGTCGCTGAATGGCGATAGGTTAGGTACGAACACTAAAAAGATTAGAATAACAAATTTAGAAGCGACAAAATGTGCATGAGCACAGAAGAAGAAGAGCGCATGAGCGCATTGCCCCCCCTGAAGCAGTCGCATCAGTGGTACCAGGGGGATCGAGGCGACAAAGTGTAGCAGAGTTTTTCCAATCGGTTTTCTCTGCTCGGGAGGTTGGGAGGAAAACACACACACACACACACACACGCCGCTGATATGGAGGAATCCCGTATTTCCAACCAGGAGCTCATCACGGTAGCGAAGAGCTTAAAACCAAAGAAAGCGCCAGGACTAGATGGCATCTCCAACTTGGTTCTGAAAACAGCAATCCAACAAAACCCGGATATGTTTCGAACCACATTGCAGAAGTGTATCGACGACGGAAACTTCCCCGATCGTTGGAAGCGGCAGAAATTGGTTCTGCTGCCGAAGCCGGGCAAGCCACCCGAAGATCCATCGGCGTATAGGCCTATATGTCTGCTGGACACGACTGGAAAACTTCTGGAGAAGGTGATCTCCAACAGACTCGGAAATTACACAGAAGGCGAGAACGGACTATCGAGGATGCAGTTCGGGTTCCGAAGAAGAAGGTGTACAGTTGACGCTATCCGGCTAATTGTCCAAGCAGCCGATGCTGCCATGAAGCAAAAGAGAAGAGGAAATCGCTATTGTGCGGTCGTCACTCTAGACGTGAAAATGCATTCAACAGCGCTAGTTGGGAATCAATAGCTAGATCCCTACACCGGATGAGGGTTCCCGAGTATCTCTGCAGAATACTGAAGAGCTACTTTCAGAACCGGACGTTGGTCTACGAAACGCGTGAGGGACAGAAGAGTGTAGGCATAACAGCGGGTGTTCCTCAAGGCTCTATCCTGGGCCCGATGCTGTGGAACGCGATGTACGACGAATTGCTGCAGTTAAGCTTACCAAGAGGAGTGCAGATTGTTGGATTCGCGGATGACGTCGTGCTCAAACCGAAGTGCTGATGATCAGCAACCGAAAGGCGGTACAGCATGTTAAAGTTTCAGTCGGAGAACTCACCATCGACTCGAGACGAGAAGTGAAGCATCTTGGGGTGTTAATCGACGACCGGCTAAACTTCAACAGTCATGTCGACTACGCCTGCGAGAAAGCGGCCAAAGCAATCACAGCGTTGACCAGGATCATGTCAAACAGATCGGCAGTCAGTAGCGGTACGAGGAGACTCCTTGCCAGCGTGTCGACGTCGGTACTTCGGTACGGCGCTCCTGTCTGGGCAGCTGGACAGCTATCGAAGAGGAACCTGGCGCGGCTGAATAGCACATACAGGCTGATGGCTATGAGAGTAGCCAGTGCATACCGAACCATATCCACGGAAGCGGTCTGCATCATAGTGGGAATGATCCCCATAAAAATCGTACTGGAAGAAGACTGCGAATGTTACAACCGCCGAGGAACGACAGGATCCCGCAAGAATGCGAGAGCTGACTCGATGAGAAAGTGGCAGCTGGACTGGGATAGCGCCGGAAACGGAAGATGGACCCATCGGCTCATTCCAAACGTTTCGGTATGGGTGGACAGAAAACACGGAGAAGTTAACTTCCATCTGACACAGTTCCTGTCAGGCCATGGTTGCTTTAGGAAGTATCTGCACCGATTCGGCCACGCAGAGTCCCCACTTTGCCCGGCCTGTCCGAACGAGGAGGAGACACCGGAGCACGTGGTATTCTACTGCCCACGGTTCATGGCGGAACATAGCGAGATGCAAGCGAGTAGCGTTGGCAATCTGAACGCGAACAACATCATTACGGAGATGTGCCAGAACGAAGTTACGTGGAGCGCGGTGAATAGGTCAGTTGTACAGATCATGTCGTCGTTGCAGCGAAAATGGCGGGAGGATCAGAGGATGGCTGATCGCGAACGGAGTAGGCATGATCCATCGTCGGGGACATGACCGAGTAGTTCGTGGCGTAGTACCGGTTTTGAGTCGTCGGGGCGCTGGTGAACCGGAAGCCAACCACCAACCGGAATCGCCAGACCGACCTCGGCACTTCACTGGTCGGGATTTTCGGTGTCGGGAGAACTTCCACTGCCGGGGTTGTCTCCGTCGGAGTAGGCTAGGTCCACCGCCGGGGACTAGACCGAGTAGTTCCGCGTAAAAAGCACCGGAGCTTGGTCGTCGGGGCGCCTGTGAACCGGAAGCCGACCTCAACCGGAATCGCAGAACCGACCTCGGCACCTACCCGGGAAGTTCGGTTTCGGAAGATCTTCCACTGTCGGGGAACTCTTCGTCGGAGTAGGATAGATTCACCGCCGGGGACTACCCGAGTAGTACGCGAGAGTGCTAAAGGCTACATGGTCGCTTCCAGAAGACCTGTTTTATCAGCGGAGTAGAGAACTGCATGAGGAGTGTTAGTAACCGTAATCAATCGCTAAATGGCGAACAAATTAGTACTAACACATTACTAACTGGAGCTAAATGGCTCGGCATGTGGCATGGTAAATGTGGCTAACACAGTAGAAGGTCGCTAAATGGCAATCAAAATACCGTCTTACCCCTCTGGTTCGACACGTTTTAATACGACACTTTTTAATTCGTACCCCGCTTATACGACACATGTCGAATGAAAAAGTGTTCAAATGTCACAGCGATGTACACTGTAAATGCAAAACAGTTTGATATTGCGCTTATACTCGCATCCGCAGAAACTCCTCTTGCAGCCGCAAATTTCGGAAGCTCTGAGTTGGTGCTATTCAACACCCAAACCGCCTGGAGACCAACCGGAATGAACTGAGGATGGCAACAATCGTAGAAAGAATGAGCTTTTCATTCGCGCCACCGCAATATTTGATGAAATTATGTTTCATAACAAATCCGGAAATCAAAACAAAAACAAAAATAGAGTTGCCAAATTTCAATGAGCATGGTGGTGTAGGGTGACCAGTTTGTCGAATTAAAAGTTTACCCCGGTTATACGACAACAGTCGGTGTCGTATTAGCGGGGTAATACGGTAGAATAACAAATTACACGGGAGCCAAACGGCTCAGTACGAAGACTAGAATAACGAATTGGTGATGGTGCACAAGGCACATAACGCCTCCCCTCCGAAGAAATACTGCATGGTGGTACCGGAGGGGAATTTAAGGTGGAGGTGAACTAGGAGAGTGTTTTTAGTGGGTAGGCGCACATTCGAATCCCACACAGCGTCTTTAGAAGATTTTTGGACTCCTAGAATAAAAAAAACACACACACACACACACACACACACACACACACACACACACACACACACACACACACACACACACACACACACACACACACACACACACACACACACACACACACACACACACACACACACACACACACACACACACACACACACACACACACACACACACACACACACACACACACACACACACACACACACACACACACACACACACACACACACACACACACACACACACACACACACACACACACACACACACACACACACACACACACACACTCTGAAGCAATACCTTTTTGGTGGTTCCGGAGAGACGTAGGGTTTGGCGACCATAGGAATGTGGTGGGTCGAGGAGAGAGTAGTCCTGGCTTCTACCGGCATTGTAGAAGACGGCCTCATCCCCACACTACCCTAACCTTCCTGTTAGGGTGTCTGATGAGCAGATTTATCCCCGTATGGTTTAGAAGGAAAAAAAAACACACACACACACACACACACACACACACACACACACACACACACACACACACACACACACACACACACACACAATAAAAGTAACCCAAATAATTTCACCACAAAGAGATGGATACCTGTAAACGAAGACTACTTCATCAAGAAGACATGCAACTCTGTTATTTTCCCATACTAACGGCAAGCGTCACAGACGGCACTGCCGCCCGTTGAGTTTAGGTGGTACCCTTGTACAGCCTGGATTCGCTGGTTGGGTCACGACTGCGCCCCGTTTAGCGAATCGTGTTCGTTCGTTGGGGCTACTGACAACTGATCAAAATGCTCTAGACACACGCAAGTGATGAGAAATACGTCACGAAACACTCACATACTTGCGCAAACGGTCTGTATACAGGAGCTGTGATGCGACGACGATCAGACGTCAAACTCGTTTTGACATCGATTTTGACATTGACAGTGCTTTTTAGTTGGGTTTTGCCCCAACTAGCGAACATCCAATCATCGAGACAGCCCATCTAACGAGCCGCCAACGAACGAATCGGGACTGTATAAAAGTGTAAGAGTGTATTGGTGCGAGTATGAAGATTAACACACACTATCAAAAAAAGTTCCACCTTCATCCGTAGTGGCGCTGGTAACAGTTACTCCTGATCTTCGGCAGTGCTGCAAGTCTTCTCGATAAAGTGGTCTTCGCTGTAAAGTAGTTGTGTAGCTGCTATATATCCCGCTTGGAGTTTGTTTTGACAATAATGTTTACATCCGACAAGCCGTGTTGATACACCAACAGTTTGTTCATTGCAGCTTCTAGTTGTAATGATATTGCATAACGGCTTTCAAAGCGCTGCTGGTTTGTAGATTTGCCAGTATTATTACGAATTTTACTGTATTGTTAGTGGGGACTCCTTTTAGATTTGTTCAAGTTTGCACATCATCCGGGAGATCTCCCGGAGTTCGAATTGGGTTTTTAAATTAAGAAAAATGTTTCGATTTTTTGATTTTATGCGAAAGAGCACCTTTTTCTGAGCCACTAGGATTTTTTTTTCAGATTTTTAGAACTTTGTTTTGGTACCTAAAAACAATTTCAAAGATATTTTTTGAAATCACCTTCTGACAGCTGGGTAACTGTTTGACAGTTCCACCCAGACAAAATGCGACGAGGGGTGATTCAACAAATCGCTCCCATACAAACTTCAAATTGATTTTTAAATAGGTTCCCGGGCACCAAAATTCATGAAAATTTGGATTTCGGCTCAGTTTTGCATGCAGATTCAGAATATGGAATTATCTCAACACCGCCAAAGAAGCCAATAGAGTGCCGTAAAGGCAGCCCCAGTGACAAGTTGTGGATTTCAGAAAATCGAGTTTGATAGTTGTATGGAGCTTGTTTTGAATGTATTATTTAGCTTATGATTAATATTTGACTAGCTTTTTACTAGTACTTTTTACAGAACGTTAACTGCTTCAATTCGATGGTTACACAACATACAGCAAATTACTGAAGCTTATGGCGCTGAAAATGTTAGTTAGGCATTATTGTTTTGGGGCGTGATCGAAGCAAGCATCATTCTGTGTTTGACTGGTTGTTTGTTGGTATGTCGAGTGCTCCAAAAAACGGGATGTTATGTCATAGGGGTCATTCAAATATTACGTAACGAAAAAAATTTACAATTTTAGCCTCCCTCCCTCCCCCACGTAACAAGTTTTGCATGGGAAATTTTGGAATTTTGTATGGAGCGTAACACAGCGCTGGACCCCCTCCCTCCCCCTTAAGCGTTACGTAATACCGTCTACCCCCGTTGGTTTGAACGACACCTCATGCAAACCAACGGGGTTCATTTTTTAGTTTGAACTTCTAGTAACCTTGTGGGCATCGAAAAACGCACTTATGGTATCCATTTTTGTTATTTTGTTTTGATTCTGCGTTCCGTTTCACCCCGTTCCATGGGCAGAATGACGTTTGAACCACTTTTAGTTTGAACGATGTGCAGATTAGCGGGGGTCAAATTAAAAAGTGTTCAGATTAGATGCGGTCAAACCAACGAGGGTAGACGGTATTTGAACCCATTTGATATTGATCCTTACACGCAGAAAAATAAATTGTAAACACAATTAAATTCTAGTTCAAATCAACCGATTTTTCAGTTTACTATAGCGACAAACTGATTTCTAGTTAAAACTGAACTGTTCTATTGTTTGATAATACAAATATTTTCGTTTGTCGGAATTTTTGACAGTTTGTTAAAACAAACAGACATATGGTATTTTCAACATGAGATAATGGATTGATTCAAACGACTGCACTTTTGCCACTAACAAACCCGGAATGTGATTGGGTTGGTGACGGCAGCAACTGCGGCAGCTCGGAAATCTATTTTTAGACCGTCGGTAAGCGGATGGGGAGGAGACCGACTAAAAATAAGACAAAAAATGCGAAACCGATCAACTTTTTGTGGATGCTGTCGTGAGTACCTGCGCGTTATCCATCACTGCCAAAGCTGCACTTGGAAGTTGGCGTGATGGATTGCTACACCTTCTTCGTTGTGGCGATGTTGGGGTAAGCATTTTATAGATGTGTGAGTGCTTTCGGACCATGTTTATGGTTTTTATTTTGTTGAAACAAATGAAATTTTTGACATTATATGAAATGATGGTAATCGGTTGTTTTTATCGATAAACTCTAAATGAAAACAATTAAATATAACTTTGGAATAAGTAAATTCTCAGTTTGAAAATCAACCATGCGTTTTATTGTTTTAAACAAGCGCCATTTTTCTGCGTGTATGACTAGTTTCAACTTCGCACGTATTGCTTATCCAGAGAAATCTTCCAACCTGGCGGAGTGAAGAAGACAAAGAAGACCTGTTCCGCAAACGTCAAACTGCTGCACACTTCAAAAAGTATGCACACAACCTTGAAACAAAAATAAATAGTTGAGAATCTAAATTATGTTTAATGGCGTACAGCTGCATACTAAAGTGCTAAAACTACACCTAATATAGTTTAGAAATAAGTTACATGTTGTGGCAGCAATTGCGATTACATAAACCATAAATGAAACAATTTTCATTATTTTTGAATTTTATGGCAACCAAATGAGTGAGAGCTTTTTAGCGTGAACCGAGCACTTTTGACGTTTGCGGAACGACTGCGGCGGTCGAAACCACCGCAACCCCGTTGGATTTTTTCTATTTTACCGCAGTATTCCGTAAGGAAAAGTAACGATTCTCCCCACACGAAGAAACTGAAAAACTCAAAATTAGGTACTTTTAAACTCAATTTTGAGTTCTTTTTCGTCTCCCTTTTCATGCGCTCTTTCTAATGTTGCCAGAGAGTGAAGAGAGAAACAGTGGGCTTTTGCAGTTCAGTGCGTCAAGCCAAAACTGAGTTTCTAGCACAGTACTCAAATTTGAGTGAATACAACCTAGTCAAAATTTCGGTTGGGTGAAAAAACCCTAAAATTAGGTATTCCTTTCTCATGGAAGCTAGCGGGAACAACCCAACAAAAACATCGATTCCATCAACTCAAAAGTGGCTTGACGCACGCAACCCCGAAGTTGAGTGGAAAGAACTCACTTTTGGGTAGTTTCGTCTCTCCGTGCATACTGGATCAGTTGTCAAAATTACTTGCGGAAAAAGGTGGAATTTTACGTCAGCGCTGGAAAAGGTGGATTTTTACTTCAGCGCTCTACTTGGCAACAAGAAACAGTTACTAAGCTTTACCTCCATCAGCTGGCAGCACCGGCAGCATAAGCCCAAGTACAGATTATAGACACTATAGATTCCATAGACTCGTGGAGGCGAAGACAACTGTAGCCAAACGAGCATGACGTCACGATTTCAATAGCAACAATGGATTGCGTGACGTCATATTCGCTCGGTACACTCTAAATTCACGGCAAAACCAGGGATAGGGTGCGACTCAAAACTCTTTGCGTGCCGCACACTCTGCTACGAGACAGCACAACAAACTAGAAGGAGACGAGTACACTGAACGGAAACATCCTCCTGAAAACGAAAGAATAAGGCATTTTATGAGACGTTTCAAATCAGCTGTTTTTTGAATGTTTACCAGCTTTGAAGCCCACCCGGTGGGCCCATTTATTTACATTTTCGTTAGCATAACATGTGATACGGACCCATCCAATAAACGGGGTTCATTTATCTGCAAAAATGCGTCAATCCGCCCACTATAATTAATATCCGTAGACCGTGAGAATGTTTTTTCATCTGCTAGTGACATCATACAGCTCGGGGGATTGATACATGCCGCATTAGAAACCGAAACATCTCTGCCAGCAAAAATCTGATTGGCGCTCACCACATGTTATGCTACTTTTTGCGAAAACAAAAACATCAAATGTAAACAATAACATTGAGCGGCCCACCGGTAGAACGTCTCGTAAAATAGCTTATTGCCATTCCCTTTCATACGAATTAGAATACACGCTATTCCATATGACTGCCACAACCGAATGACGGAACACAGCTTCTCCGAATGATTGTCAGTTTAATACTATCACACAATCAAAACAAAAACAGCATAAACCGTCATACGATAATTGAGTGAGGAGCAAGCAAGAGAGGATCATCTTCAAACTGGGTGATGTTTGATTCACGCGTGCCCCATGACGCGCATCATCCAGTTTTCGCACACGCTTCTCATTGCTTATCATCTGATGAGTGAAACACCTCGCTTGCATGGAAGTGCTGATGGTTCATTAGCATAATTTTGTCTTGTCCGGCAGCCATGTTGGTGTGTTCGTCGAATTTCATTTAAGTTTATTTTAATATTTCAAGTTTTTGTTGGGTGATTAAAAATATTCGTCATATACCTTCGATCGTTGCTGTGATGATAAGGTAACAAATACATTCAAATCAGTATTTTTTGTGCATAATTATTGAAACTTGTGCGACTTGCAGGAGCACCTCGACGACCGAAAAAGACGGCGATGCGTGCGGCGATGGATCATCCTCAATTGCCTAATCCGTCTACCCGCCAAGTAACTGCGTCGCAAGCTATACGACGGAGCCTAATAAAGACCTAAAGACCAGATTGAATATACAAATGCCAAATTCTTGGTGAAAAGTGCTGTTGATATTATTATAAATACATACCAAAAGACAAATAAAGTATTTCTGAATTTTACAGGAAAAAGCACTTAACTTTCATTTCTATAAAAGCATGCCCGGTTTATTTTTTTAAGAAAAATACAAAATCGAATATAAGAATTTCATTCACAATCCAATTTCTTTTTAGTTATAATACGAATAAAAAGCATACGAATCGAATAAGATTTTCAATTGACTATGATTTTGAAAGTCTTACTGGAATCGGATGACATGCATACGATTGTTCACCATCCGGTGGTGAACCGGAGCGTATGGTCATCATCCGATTTTCGACTGCTTGTCGTCAAAGGGCTCGACCGTATCAATTTTCAGTCGCTTAGAGGATGAAGCTTTGGTTCAGTGTACGCGCAATCGGTTGTGTGTTGCTCGCTTACTTTGCCGCGCGCAGGAGCTCTCCTGTCTCTCACGCTTTTTCGTATGCACTCTCTCGGTGCTTGTCTCCGTGCTTGGCACTTGGCTTGATACTACGCACGATTGGAAAAATATTTTGAATCAAACGACCCATCACTTGTCAACCCTTGACAAGCTTAACCCGTATCGGCCTGAGTCAGCGCATATGAACTAAAAATGTCGCCGTTAAGCGAATACACAACGGATTTGAATATTTTTTTGACAGTGCACTTGTACATATGTCTAGTTTGTAAAAGTGGACAGAGAACGTCGGAATGGTCCCTATGGCCGGAGTTATTCCGGTGGGTCACTGGGTCAGATTCGTATAAAAAGGGCTGTTTTTTGGTACACAGAGTGTTTTCCATTATGATTCGCTATTAAACTCACTCTATTTTCACTAAAACTTATACCTCTGTAACCAAACATTGTTTCCACACAGTTTTTGACCATTTAGGAACTACCGGATGTGGCCACCGGGCATAATCTCCGGAGGAACCTGCCACATACTGTATACTGGGGTACACTACCATAACCCATTTTTTGCAGCTCTATGTATTGACTTTAGCGGTATAGTGTCTTAGAAGAATTTGTTCTGTATACTGAACTCTTTATTTTGGGATTTTCACTTTTGTGATTAATCCACCTAAAAGTGCGACAGAAATTCACTTTTTTTCAAAAATGAAGATAGAGTGTTGGTGTCTTCTGCAAAGTTGTAGAAAAATGTATTGTTGGAAAGTTTGCCGAAAAAACTATTACCTTATTTGCTTAATTATAAGAGATATGTGTAGTTTTTTGTGAACGACCCCTCAAAATAGTTTTTTGTTATATCTTTTTCAGGGGATTTTTGGTAATTTTCGTGTGTTCTACAAAGTTGTTCTTTGTTATGAAATACACATCCTTCTGCTTTTTTATCATTGGAATAACGCTCCAGGTGGAACAGAGCCTGCATCTCAAGAAAAACATAAATAGATGTTCTTAATGAGTCCTTGGAGAAATCCCTGGTGGAATCATGGAACGAATATTATAGAAATACCTGGAATGATAATAGGTCTCTTCCAGAATTTATTGAAGGAATTCCCCTTGCAATAACAACCACTAGCGTAGGCAGCCTTTTCTTTTTTTCATTAATTCTTTTTGATAAATACTAAGAAATGCGGGATGAAGGAAAGGGCAAGTCCCTAGTCTTGTGTATTTACAACTGAGATTCCTATGAAGGTGCTGCTGTGAATCCTCCAGATATTTCTTTAAAATTTCTTGCTGTGATTCCTTCAGGGATTTCCAGTAGTATTTCAAGCAAAGTTCTTAAAGAGAGAAATTAGGAAAAATCATTGGAAATATCTATAGAAATCCTTGGAGAAATCACAGAATGGATTTGAATATGATAACGTGGACATACAGGGGATAGACAAAATGATCGGGACAGGCAAAATTTTTACTTTTCAAAAAATGTTCAACTAGCTGTAACTTTTCGAAAAGTGCATCGAATATTCTCAAATTTTTACTGTAAGTTCATCAACTAGTTGTGTATCAGTGGTCCAAATTTGAAAAAGATCGGGCTATTTTCCACGAAGTTAAAAACATTCTTCAAAAAGGTAAAATTATCCGATAGCCAATTTTGAGCTGTTATATCTCAGAATTCAATGAACTGATTTCAATGAATTTTTGACCATTCATGACTTATATAATGACCTCTAAAAGACGTTTGACTTATCTTGAAATTTTTAACAAGAGGAAAAGTTATAGCGATTTCATTTATTTCACGATTTTTTAGTAAATTGATCTATTTTTAATGTACATCCCATTACTTTCTCAATTTGTTGTCGGCTATGTTGTTACTTTCCTTCAAAACACATTTATATATAAGTCATTTAGAGGAAATTTAAATGAAGTATAATTTGCATCTTGAGTTTTGAAACGATGTTGAAGTTTTGGATAATTTGGTGTTTTATTAGAAAAATAATCTATCCGTTATAATTTTCTTTCGTGTTAAGAATTTTAAGTTAAGTCAAAAGTTTTTGATCCCTCATTATGTAAGTCATAATTGGTCAAAATTTCATTTCATTCGGTTTATTGAATCCGGAGATATAACAGCTCAAAGTTGGCTGTCGGATAAATATACCTTTTTCTTAGAATCTTTATAACTTCGTGCAGAATAGCCCGATCTTTTCCAAAATTGGACCACTAATACACAACTAAATGATCAACTTACAGTAAAAAATTTAGAATATTTGATGCACTTTTGGAAAAGTTACAGCTGCATGAAAATTTTTTGAGAGGTGAAAATTTTGCCTGTCCCGATCATTTTGTCTATCCCCTGTACTTCTGGAGCAATCTCAGCAAGAATTTCAGCATTTCAGCAGGAATTCCTTGGGACGTTATCCAAAGATTACTTCATATTCCCAAGAGTTCCTCTTGACATTTTCAGCGGATTTCTCCAAGAGTTTCTTCAGGAATTCCTCTAGAAAATATTCTAGGATACCTACCGTGATTTCTGCATTGATCCATTGTGTGTTGTTCTCAAAGTTCTGTGCCAAAGTTATCCTGAATCGGATACAAAAGAAAACAGACGCGGCTCTCCGGCGGCAGTTGACTATATTATCACGCTCCGTATTATACTGGAGCAGGTGAACGAATTCCAAGAGTCCCTCTTTTTGGTGTTCATTGAGTACAAAAAAGCTTTCGATCGTCTGAGCCATGAAAATCTGTGGGGCGCCCTGAGACGCAAAGGAGTTTCGAATAAAATCGTCAACCTCATGGAAGCACAGTACGATGCTTTTACATGCAGATTCCTGCATACCGTAGCTTTGTCGGATCCCATCCGGGTAGTTTGGTACTTTCACCGTTACTGTTTCTCATCGTAATCGACAAGATCATGGTGCGGGCGATTGACCGTGAACCAAATCGTAGACTAGTTTGGCAGTCCATTGCAATGGAGCATACTAGACCAACGATACAGAACAACATGCAGAATAAGCTCGACGACCAGACCGAACGCTCCTCTACGGTGGGTCCACCATCAACGTCAGCAAGACCAAATCGTTGTCTATCAACACGGATCAAGACGGCTAGGACTGCTTTTCCGAATCTACGAAATATATGGAGATCCAATCAGATCAGTCATCGCATCAAAACTCGAATTTTCATCTCCAACGTGAAATCTATGTTGTTGTATGCCAGCGAAACGTGGTGCGTTTCAGCAGAGACCATACAAAAGCTACAGATTTTCATCAGCCGATGTCTGCGGTTTATAATTCGGGCCTGGTGGCCTCA
Organism: Aedes albopictus; assembly: GCF_035046485.1. Taxonomy (NCBI): domain Eukaryota; kingdom Metazoa; phylum Arthropoda; class Insecta; order Diptera; family Culicidae; genus Aedes; species Aedes albopictus. The sequence continues at coordinate 172,739,325 of NC_085136.1, forward strand.
CAACTGAATTCCGAGTACTGAGCTCCATCGACGATGTCATTTAAAACCGATATCAACAGAAATTCGAAAACGTAAATGGAGGAAGTCGACCACACACCACGAAAGAACGGAGACGAAATCGGCAAGCAAGCGCTGGATTGGAATCCGGCAGGACATCGCAGCAGAGACAGACCCAGGGGCCCGTGGCGACGAAGCCTCAACAAGGAAATCAAAGAAGGCGAACCTGCCCTGGGTCGAGGTCAAAGCAGAAGCCAGCAGCAGCCCAGGATGGAGATCTTTTACGTTGGCCCTATGTACCCCCAGAGGTGCTCAGGATACATGAGTGAGTGAGTGATTCCTGCAGAAGTTCCTTCTGTGATTGCTACAGAGATGTTTTAAAGGTACCTCCAAAAATTCATCATGAAGATTACTCAAGAATGCGTGCTGAGTTTCCGCCAAGAATACTTCATATGATTCCTACAGGAATTTCTTTCAAAATTATCAAATAATTTCTTCACAATTTCACCCAGGGTTTTTTTTTGCCGAATTCCTCTAGTGATTTTTCTCTGAATTCCTCTTCGTATTCTGGAAATCCTCTTCAAATTTCCTTGAGAATTCCTGATGGTCCTGAAATGGTACTGTGGTTTTTCCGGGCTTTCGTGGTGGGAATCCTACAAGAAGTGTTGCTGGAATTCTTCTAGCAATTCCTGCTAGAAATACTTCAGGAGGATTCCCAAGAGCAAAAACTTCAGAAATACCATCTAGAAGTGCTTGAGAATTCTCAGCAAGAATACATGGAGAAATCCTGGTAGAAGTTCATGAATGAATCCGTGCAGGAATTTCTAAGGTTATTCCGAGAGAAATTATTGGAGGAATCCTTGGGAAAATCCCTGAAAGGATGACCGAAGCAATTTGCGGAGGAATCCTAGGAGAAATCCATGAAAAAATTCCAGAAATTTCCAGGAGAACCCATCAGACATTTCTAGAGGAATTCCAAGAGGATTTCTCAAAAGATTTGGGAAGCCTGCTGGGGTGTCTCTGAAAACTCTTCCTGGGATTCCTCAAGGGAATCTCTTGTAATTCTTCCAGAAATTTCTGCTATAAATCTGTTGTGGTGATATTGTCAGTGAAACTGGCAACACTGAATACAATGAGAAATCAGAAGTAAATCGTTAATTCTCTAGGTTGGAAGGATGTTCCCTTGAATAAGCACGGAAAATACCAAACTGTATGTATATATTGATTTGTATAATTGCTGAATATTTCAAATAATAAAGTGAATTACAGCATTGAAGCTGACATCAAGAATGCTGCTCTCAATATTTGTGTTCGTGCTAAAGGTGACTGCAACTCTTCCCAACATTGTTGGGATGATTTAGCTCCGGAATGAATACATACATATTGAGAGCAGCCTTTTTTTGTGGTCAGCTTCAATGCTGTAATTTTATTAATTTCCTTTTAAATACATTCTTAAATTAATCTTAAATATCACTTACATTATAGTATTTATCTACCATCCCCAGAAACAAACATCCCAACACTTTTACTACTTATTCACTTCTGTTTGTGCTGTGGGACGTCTAATGTATATTAGACAATACCCAGGCCCGGATTAAGGATTGTGGGGGCCCGGGGCCCGAGCGGATGTGGAGGCCCCTCGGAGAGATGACCAAAAATGTTTTTCCTTATTTTCGAACAGTACTTGAGCAATATGAAAAATAAAGTTAATGTTAGCAATAAAAAATTTTTTTTGTGGGGGCCCCTAAAATGTGGGGGCCCGGGGCCCGGTTCCAAAAATAATCTGAAGAGGATTCCTAGTAGGAGTACTTAGTTTCTAAAGAAATCCATACTGGTATCGCTGGAGGAATCCCAGCAAGAATTTTTAGTGAAAATGCAAAAATTGCAGGAGCAATCTGAGGAATAAACTATAAAGGAATCATTGAAACTACAGGCGAAATTTATGAAGGAATTTCGAGAGCAATTTCTGAATGTATCTATAGAGAATCACTGGAAGAACTATTGCAGGATTTATTAGAAAAATCCGTGAAGGAATTCATGAAAAAATACTTGGAGAAATCACTTGACAAATCACAGAAAGAATTCCTGGAGGAACTTCAAGTGGACTCCTTGCAAGAATTCTGGATGGCAATCCACCAATTCCTAGAGGAACCCAACAGGCATTCCGGAGACAATCCAAGAGAAATTTATGAAAACATTACCTTGAAATTCTTCAACAAATGCCTGTTGGGGTTATTTTAAATATTCTTGTTGGGATTGCTTCAAAGGTGTCTGCAATAGTTCCTTTGCATATCCTTACAAGGAATTCTCCAGAGATTTATCTAAGGGGTCCTATACAAAATCCTCTTGCTATGTCTCCAGAGATTTCTTCAAGAATTCCTGCAGGACTATGTCTTAGAATAGCAACAGATATTACTACTAGGACTTCTCCAGAATTACTGCTGGGGTTTCTCAAGCATTTTCAGCTGAAAGAACTCCAGGATGATCTGCAGCGAGAGATACCTGCGTAATCCCAGCAAAAGTTCCTGATGATTTGTACCAGAAATTTATAAATAAATCCCAGCAATATTCCTGAAGTAATACAAGTAAGAATTTCTTCAGATGCAGGCTCTGTTCCACCTGGAGTGTTATTCCAATGATAAAAAAAGCAGAAGGAGGTGTTTTCATAACAAAGAACAACTTTGTAGAACACACGAAAATTACCAAAAATCCCCTGAAAAAGATATAACGAAAAAAACTATTTTGAGGGGTCGATCACAAAAAACGACACATATCTCTTATAATTAAGCAAATAAGGTAATAGTTTGTTCGGCAAACTTTCCAACAATACATTTTTCTACAACTTTGCAGAAGACACCAACACTCTATCTTCATTTTTGAAAACAGTGAATTTCTGTCGCACTTTTAGGTGGATTAATCACAAAAGTGAAAATCCCAAAATAAAGAGTTCAGTATACAGAACAAATTCTTCTAAGACACTATACCGCTAAAGTCAATACATAGAGCTGCAAAAAATGGGTTATGGTTGTGTACCCCAGTATACAGTATGTGGCAGGTTCCTCCGGAGATTATGTCCGGTGGCCACATCCGGTAGTTCCTAAATGGTCAAAAACTGCGTGGAAACAATGTTTGGTTACAGAGGTATAAGTTTTAGTGAAAATAGAGTGAGTTTAATAGCGAATCATAATGGAAAACACTCTGTGTACCAAAAAAACAGCCCTTTTTATACGAATCTGACCCAGTGACCCACCGGAATAACTCCGGCCATAGGGACCATTCCGACGTTCTCTGTCCACTTTTATAAACTAGACATATGTACGAGTGCACTGTCAAAAAATTATTCAAATCCGTTGTGTATTCGCTGAACGGCGACATTTTTAGTTCATATGCGCTGACTCAGGCCGATACGGGTTAACAACTTTGCCGAAAACACAAACTCTTCAATTAATTTATTAATTGATTTTTTCTGTTTGGAGACAAGCGCAGTCCCAAGCAGGCTTCCCAAAAGTACTGCATCATGATAGCATTTTGATGGCTGTCGCACTCTTATTCCCATGACAGCCTTGTGAATGCATGGTTCATGACAGCCCACAGAATAAAACTCATGCGACCTACAACACCACTGTCGGGAACTGCTCACATCGTCTGCTTTCGCTGTGCGTTCGTTCGCCGATGACAACCTCGGCTCTAGCCCAAACCGTCTCTCGTTGGCTGGACACGAAGTGACGAAAATCGCTGCGCTCGGCCCGAGCATTTTACTTCTGTTGAACGTGTCGAGTATCGTGGTATATCGCACGCTCAAAATTATCGACGCGTTTCATATATTATGTATTTTTTTCAAATAGAGAATATGTACCTGTAAGTCTTATTCTAGTAGAGTATTTTGCATAGCATTATTTTTTATTGGCATGTGAAATGCACTGCCATGTTTTCAATATAAAAGAGAGTTGAATCTCACATCAGTGGTATATTTTAGCCAGATTACAATTTTGACAAACGCTGGCACAAACTTTTTTTCGCCCCTGGGGCATCTTGTGAAAGGCATACCATGTTTGTAAAAAAATATTTATTGAGCACATATTTTGTGAATAACTTTTAGCGTTAAGCCATGTGCTCCCGTGACAGCCTATGACACCCTTTACGCGACAGCTGGCTTGGTTAGCCGAAGATTGTCATCGCCATGCGGCCAACAATACTGACGACGTTTCCCACTCGGCTCGATACGACTCGAGTATGCAACTGTTAGGCAAGCAGCCGAAGCAGCGGCTGTTTCAATACATCTTTCGCTCATGCGTGTGCGTGCTGTTGGCGATACATTTCTCACTGATGGTGTTGCACACGGTAAAGAGAGATGGTCTGCACACATAAGAGAGTGTCGACTCAGCCTTGCGCGGGCTGTTGCGAGAAGGATGTACATTTGGAAAGCCTGGTCCCAAGCACCGTGCATTACTCCCTGCGCCGTAGAACTAGTGCTGCGATCGTCTCTCGCACAATTACGAAAGCTCTCACTCATACGTCTCGAGTCGTATCGAGCCGAGTGGGAAACGTCGTGAGTATTGTTGGCCACATGGCGAAGACAATCTTCGGCTAACCAAGCCGGCTGTCGCATAAAGGGTGTCATGGACTGTCACGGGAGCACATGGCTTAACGCTAAAAGTTATTCACAAAATATGTGCTCAATAAATATTTTTTTACAAACATGATATGCTTTTCACAAGATGCCCCAGGGGCGGAAAGAAGTTTGTTCCAGCGTTTTTCAAATTTGTAATCTGAATAAAATATACCACTGATGTAAGATTAAACTCTCTTTTATATTGAAAACATGGCAGTGCATTTCACATGCCAATAAAAAATAATGCTATGCAAAATACTCTACTAGAACAAGACTTACCAGTACATATTCTCTATTTGAAAAAATACATAATACATTAAATGCGTCGAAAATTTTGAGCGTGGGATATATTGCCCGTTGTGAAGATTTATAGATTCAGACGCAAATAAATGATTAGGCGCATTTTCAGCGTAGGTGCGTTAGAAATGTTTGTTTACAATGTAAAACTAGCACCAAATGTGTACCTAACAACACAGCGTAAAATATTCACCAGGACGCGGTCTGGTTTTATATCTGTGAGCCCACGCAAGAAAAATCCACGCAACTAATTTTCGCGCAGGAGTCTAAACAGGTGGAATCTCCGCAATACCACGATACTCGACACGTTCAACAGAAGTATTGCTTATCCAGAGAAATCTTCCAACCTGGCGGAGTGAAGAAGACAAAGAAGACCTGTCCTCTCACCCCAGTCGGTCTAGGTTCAATCCTAGTCGACGCCGTCGGTATTTCTGAGACAAAAATATCTGATCACGCCTTCCCTCGGATAGGAAGTAAAGCCGTAGGTCCCGGCCCATGTGTTGATGGGTTCGATATGTAGGGTGTCAGGTGTGTGTGGATGTCTCCCTGACCGTCCGTGTTTAGGCTTAGTACCAGAAATAGGCGGACGTTAAACTAGAGCTGATGCCGAACGGTGTCGGCTCGCCAGAAATAAGAAGAAGAAGAAGAAGACCTGTTCCGCAAACGTCAAACTGCTGCACACTTCAAAAAGTATGCACACAACCTTGAAACAAAAATAAATAGTTGAGAATCTAAATTATGTTTAATGGCGTACAGCTGCATACTAAAGTGCTAAAACTACACCTAATATAGTTTAGAAATAAGTTACATGTTGTGGCAGCAATTGCGATTACATAAACCATAAATGAAACAATTTTCATTATTTTTGAATTTTATGGCAACCAAATGAGTGAGAGCTTTTTAGCGTGAACCGAGCACTTTTGACGTTTGCGGAACGACTGCGGCGGTCGAAACCACCGCAACCCCGTTGGATTTTTTCTATTTTACCGCAGTAAAATGCTCGAGCCGAGCGCAGCGATTTTCGTCACTTCGTGTACACCCAACGAGAGACGGTTTGGGTGAGAGCCGAGGTTGTCATCGGCGAGCAAACGCACAGCGAAAACAGACGATGTGAGCAGTTCCCGACAGTGATGTTGTACGTCGCATGAGTTTTATTCTGTGGGCTGTCATGAACCATGCATTCACAAGGCTGTCATGGAAATAAGAGTGTGACAGCCATCAAAATGCTATCATGTTGCGGTACTTTTGGGAAGCCTGGTTGCTTGTTGTGTGCCTCTTTTGTCTGACAATTTTCTCCTCTGTACACAGCAGACTGAAATAGTGAGATGAATAAATGCTTGTCTGTGGCTTCCTGTGGTAACACCAGCGGCGTCATGGTCGCAATTTTTTCCGCAGTCAAGTTCGCAGATTGTGAACAATCCTCGGTACTCACTTTACGTAATTTATGTTTAGTCCCTTACTGTCAGAGCTGTCAGATCAGTGTAACACGCTAAATAAAATTTACACAAAAGGCAATTTACACGGAAAAAAATACACGGTTATGAATATTTATTGGGTACGGGACTGGTCACCGAAAATTTGATCGTTTTCTTTGGTACATCGAGGTCTTGAAATTAGTCTATGGTAACACCGGGGCGAATTGAACCTCAATGAGTAATAATATTGTAATGGGCGAGTCAAACAGAAAAAAAGAAAATAACAAAGCAATATTTTAATAAACCATTCGTATAGTTTATGTCAGCTTTATTTTTCTGATTCGTGAACTATTTACTTTCTATTACTTTAATCGTTAATTAAACCATCATCGATTTCATGCTCTTGTCTTTCCCTTCTTGGCGATATAGACTTTTATAAAAAAGGATACTCCATGAAGTATTTCAATAATAATCCTAATAACACAGTTTTTACTATTTTCCATTGTATTAATTTCAGCAATGTTTTATGAACAATTTCCAAATCAAAATAACATGTTTTGCGGTTTTTAATATTTTATCGTTTATTTTCCAGAATTTACCAATATATTAGTCTTTGGTGCAATAAAGATATAGAGATTTCACAATGCAATGCAAAGTGTTAAGTACGCGTATAATGTGTAGGATTCAATACCCGCCTGGCTGACCCGGAAAATGAAAACAACAGTGACATGAGACATTTGACACTTTGTACCAAAATCATATATACTACCTATTATAAATATAGACTCACAAAATAGTATTGCATCAAAAATGTAGGGTTAGTCGGAGTAATTTGGTCAATGGGAAAATATGAACACCTCATGAAAAACGTGAAAACACATAAAAATTTAGCAATTTCTGCACATTTACCTTGCAGCTCTAATACCGGACTGATATTAAAGCGATTGAGATGCTAGAATGAAGTACAGCAAGTTCATGTTGATTTTTTTCAAATATTGTCTATCCGGTTAGAATCAAGACCGACATTCAATCAAAAATTGCCATTTTCTTGGTCCACAACTGTCGCAACTGTTTCGCATCTAGTGCACTGTGTGGCTGACAACAACGGGAAGGATGCGCACTATTTTTGACATGATTAAAAAAACGTCGCGAGTTGGGTCGCGTCGCAACTTGATTGTGCGAAGTCCGGTTTGGTGGCTGCCCGACAATATTTTTGGCAAAATTACCCCGACGAGAGCAAACCAAAAATACCACATAAGACTCTTCTTGTTTAATAGTTATTTATGTAACGAGTTGCAAAATGATGATTTTTACAGCACGAGTCGTACATTAATCCAACGAGGCTTGCCGAGTTGGATAAATATGACGAGTGCTGTAAAAATCGAGTTTTGCAACGAGTTGCATACAACATTTTTTGCAATGAGAACAAAAATCACTTTAATATGATCATTTCCATCAGTATCATCATGCTTCCTGGTGGTTGAACGGGATCACCTACGTGTTCCATCAAGCTAGACGCAAAGCTTGAATCAAGCAAGCTGTGCTATGAACCGTCACAGTTTTTCAAGCTCTTGACGTGGAAACACAGGTTGTTGCCCAAACAATTGCATTATGATTTATAATGCAACCCAAATGAGTTTTTTTTTTTAGTGAGGAAAAGTAGGCCGTAGTGACACTAAAACGGCAAGTATAAAATTCAATATTATAGTGCCAAGTTGCAAAATAGTTATTTATGCAACGAGATGCAGAAAGATGATTTTTGCAGCACGAGTCGTCGAGTTACATACTAGTTATTTATGTAACGAGTTGCAAAAAGTTTATTTTTTCATCACGAGTCGTACTCAAATGAATTGCATAAAAAAAATTATGCAATGATTTTTTCATTATACAACTCATTTGAATTGCATTATGTTCATAATGAAACTGAAATGAGTTGCATAATGAACATTATAAAACTGAAAATCGGGTTAAGTTATTTACAGATATTCCCCTAACAAGCCCAGGTTAATCATCATCATCATGGCTACCAAGCGGACGGAGCAGAGTTATTTCATCGATTTGAAGAGATCCATCATCAGCATTCAGAAGGACGTGGCATTTCTGAAGAAGTGTCAAAAGGAGAAACTAACACCCGTTAGTCATAGGATTAAGGTCAAGAAGCACATCCCACCCAGCGTCACCAGGAAGGCCGAAGCAGAGTACATCGCAGACACCATCAAACGCCACTACGCCAAGTTGGACAAGCTGACACTTAAGTGCTATTCCCTGCATTTAAAGTTGGCCAACGAATATCCGGAAGGTTTCCCATTGTTCCTCACCAAGGTAAAGCGAGCAGAGGAATGTGAAGCAGATAGGAAGAGACGACTACACAAAAAGAAGCTGACGAATCTACGAAACGAGACCAGAGCGGCAAAGGACACCCACACTCCAATTCCGATGGTTCAACCCATTGAAGGATTCGTAGTAAACCGTTCGACGCAACAGTTCACAGAGGAACAATTGACACACCTCAATAAGGGGTTAGGATATGCGGTTACTTCGAAGCCAGACGTGGAACAGATCATCGTAGACATGGAAACAGCGATCACACAGAACGTTAACATCAAAGACCAAAATACAGCCAGGAACATCGTAGCAGACGCCATCAAAACAGGACAGCGCAGTAAGGTAAATTCAGACGAGACAAGGATTGTAACGGAACTTAAAAAGAAACCAGTATACTACATGAAGGCAGACAAAGGTAACGCGGTTGTTATTATGGACAAGAAGGACTACGACGAACAGATGGAGAAGAAGATAAACGAAGGACCATACAGACATCTACGAGTAGATCCACTACCCGGACTAATTAGGCTGACAGACAAGACCCTGAAAGACTGTAAACCCATCATCGGAGAGGCTCGTTTGAAGGAAGCAAATCCCATTCTTCCGCGGATCAAAGGTCTTCCTAAAATTCACAAACCCGGTCAAGAGATGCGAGAGATTATTTCAGCTGAGGGATCCCCTACCCACAAATTGGCTAAATGGTTAGTTCAAGAGTTCCAAAGTATGCCAAAACCCTTCCCCACCAGTACGGTCAAAAACACTCAGGAATTCACCCAAAAGTTGTTGGAATCAGGAACCATCGAGGAGGACGAGATTATGGTTTCTTGCGACGTCGCAGCACTATTCCCAAGTGTCCCTGTAAAGGATGCTCTTAATCTTCTCGAGGATTGGTTACTACCCCAAAAGTCTGACGCAGCTTGGAAAGGAAAAGTTAGGACTTATTTACGTTTGGCCAGATTGTGCATGGATGAGAATTACTTCCAATTCCGTGGACAGTTCTACAAGCACACCAAAGGTGCCCCCATGGGAAATCCCCTATCCCCATTTTTATGCGAGCTTTTCATGGCGAATTTAGAAACCAAGCTTACGGAGCAAGGTTTACATCCGAAGAAATAGTGGAGGTACGTCGACGATATTTTCAGTGTGATCAAACGGGAAGCTTTATCTACACGGAACCGCCAAACTACCCAAAATTGAATTCTTTTGACGCAATCCCATAGTTCGGCCCAATAAGTCAAATTTGAGTAAATCGATTAAACTCACACTAGGTAAATTGCCTTCACCTCCAGCAAAAACATTTACTTAAGAGTAGGTAAATTCAACCCAAGACCCCCCTCATTCAACCCAAATTTGAGTAAACCTGCATTTACCCAAAATTGGCTTATTGGGCTCAAGGACCCCCGTTGGGTAGATGCATCTCTGTTTGTTTTTGACAACATCGGTGAGGGAAAGAGGGAAAACAACCTAATTTTGGGTAACTAGTTTATTCGATATACTCAGCTTTAAAAAAAGTAAAATCGACCCAAAAATAAGGTAGTTTGATTTCTCCGTGTAAGGTTCTAGAGGTCATCAACAATGTACATAAGGATATCAGGTTCACTCACGAGGAAGAAAAGGAGGGAAAACTTCCATTTTTGGATCTATTAGTTAAGAGGGAAGACAGTTCGTCGTTCAAATTCGAGATTTACAGGAAACCTGCCAATACCATGCGTGTCATCCCCTATTCGTCGAATCACTCCTTCCAACATAAGATGGCAGCTTTTCACCACATGGTTCACCGAATGCAGACTCTACCTCTAAGCGATGACGGGAAGAATAAGGAACTCACTCACATATTCGAAGCAGCGAAAATCAACGGATATAAGGAGAGGACAATTCAGGCCATCATCGACAAAAAGGAGAGGTTGCGATATCGAGGATCCCTAACAACTCTTACCCCTATTTCGGAATCTTTGAAGCGAGTATCAGTCCCCTTCGATCAACACATCACAAATAATTTACGTTCTAGGTTCAGAAATTTCGGGATCGATTTAGTATTTTCTAGCAGAAGCAATCAGTTGAAGACTTCATTAGGCTCTACAAAGGATCCGGTCAACACCCTAAACAAGGCTGGCGTTTACAAAATCAGTTGCTCCCATTGTGATAAGGTCTACGTTGGTCAAACAAAACGGTCTTTGGAGGTTAGATTCAGGGAACACATGGCAGAGGTGGGAAAGGCGCAGAGGACAGTGATTAGAGGTTTGGAATACGATTTCAGGTCGAAAGTTGCTGAACATGTCTTTGAGGAGGGCCACCCTGTAACTACAGAGGATATTCAAATTTTGCGAAATGTAAATTCACCTTGGAAATTGGACGTTGCTGAGAGTCTAGAGATATACAAACAGGTACCTAACACGCTGTTGAATAAAGATCAAGGCAATGGAAGTTCGTGGCTTTTCAAATTGTTACCCCCTAAGCACTATCGTATGGCGTGCGTCTCATAATGTACCTGTGATACATGAACTTTGTTTACCTATCCTGTGCTGGAGGGAAATGTACCTATTCGGTGGTGGAGAGAAATTTTACCTATTCTATGGTGGAGGTTATTATAGATATAAGTTTTTGCATACTCGGAAAAAAAAACTACCTAGAGTTACCTATTATTTTTACCTAAGATGTATAAGACGTGTAGAATGCGATGGATCTCTTCAGTCGAGTCAAGTACAAGACACTGAAGACGACCTTACAGTTGAGGTCGAAATACGTATCTGTCAAAGGATGCAAATTCTTACTGGAATTCAAAGGAACCGTACTTAACCCGATTTTCTTTTTATTTACAGATATTCCCCTAACAAGCCCAGGTTAATCATCATTATAAAACTATTTTTAATTATGCAATTTATTTCAGTTGCGTAATGAACAGGTTCGGAAAAATTGATTATTATGATACCGAAATGAGTTATATAATGTATAAATTATGATTCTAAATTGCATAAATATTATGTTTCCAATTCAAAACCGAATTAGCGACATTTTTCCTTTTACTACCGCTGCTTTTGCATTCCGACACGGGGGTGAATCTTCATCCCGAAAAGTGCTGCTCGTTGATACTATAAGCATATAGTGTCTTTAGTTGATACCTGAGCACTAGCGAACCTGGTGGTGAAAGTCAAGCTTTACTCCATAGGGAGGCGGCGTATCACGCTTTGATGATTTTTTATTTCTCCATGTAAATTCATGCCAATCTAGTTCTCCAGGTGACAATTTCGCGTCTTCCACCTCGAAAATTCCAATTTGTTCGAAGATAGGTACATATCTGTTCTGTGATTCCGACATTGTGTTCAACGTAAGGTAGACAGAGGAAGTAAAAAAAAATGTCGCTAATTCGGTTTTGAACTGAAACATAATATCTTAGATGGCTTCCAAACTAGTACATATTCCATAGGGTAGAAGCTTCAGTTTTGGCCATAGTGCGGTATTCAGCCTGTTACGATCTAAATCGGCATAAATTTATGTTTTACTAGTAGATTCTAATATAATATGATGATTACAGCTGTGAAAACCTTACATTTTGATTAAAAAATGGAAGAAAAAAATATGTTTTCTTAAAAAATCAGCTTCCATATATCTATTTTGGCCAGGGTGCTTCTAATTTGGCCACTCCCATAAGAAATACACGCGATTGGCCAACATAGAAACCAAAGCTGAGAATATGGCCAAAACTGCGGTAATGCTTCTATTTTGGCCAGCGCCACTTTTAATACGAAAATCATGTATTAGCTTGATTTCTGCATTTTTCTAATAAAGTATAGATTGAAACCTTTCATTTAACACATTGGTAGTTTTCATTGGATTATTGGTTATTTTTATAAAAATGATTTCCCTTAGACTGGCCAAAACCGGTGCCCGCACCCTATATGTATTAGCGTGGTTCAAAAAATCGTTTTTGCTCCACACCGCTTATTCGATTCAAAGTTTGTATGGGAATTACTATGGGAAAAGGCCGTTTTTCATTCAATCCACAGTAGCATTTCCCCAAGTGCCCTAGTCGGTTAATTGACCCTTGATAATTGTAGGTTACTCTATCAGCTACAACTTTGCCGAAGACCGCATTTAAATCGGACGCCTCATTAATTAGTTACCGATTTTTTTCCAGAACCGAAATCTTTACTCATGATTTTTAAACTATTCGGTGGGCATCACTGCAGTTTGCAGTGAAACATAGTAGCCATGGTTTCAGTGTGCTATCTTTGGCGCTATATGCAGCAATGTTGCCTGCTGGGAAGCTGGAGGATCACTGTTAAAGTTTGTCCAGTTGGATACAAACCGATAACTAATTAATGAGGCGTCCGATTTAAATGCGGTCTTCAGCAAAGTTGTAGCTGATAGAGTAACCAAAGATTACCAAGGGTCAACTAACCGACTAGGGCACTTGGGGAAACGCTACGGTGGATTGAATGAAAACATCGTTTTCCCATAGTAATTCCCATACAAACTTTGAAGGGCTTGTGCAGTCTCAATTTTCAACTAAATGAGCTCAAATTTTGGGAGAAGTCATATAATCTGGTTAGGTACAAGCATGGTTTTGATCCCCCTCCCCCATATTTGACGATTTTCCGATTTTTCCATACAAAAAAGTTGGTGCGTCTACCGCCAACCATGGCACAAATGTCAAATGTCCGAAATTGAGGATAACGTGCCTCTAGAGCCGGCCTTCTGAACCCTTGATGAAAAATATTCTTGATCAATGTTAGGTCATACAGAACCAAGTTCAATTTTGAACAAGTTGTAGTATAATATTTCAGAAATTTATTTTTATGACAAGTTTTACATCAACTCTTTTGTGGGATACAGCAATTCGAGTAATATGTAGGCAAACGAATCAATTTTTGGATCTTACAGGGAGACAGTGTCAGTAAAATCCTATTAGAAGATTCATGCACAATTCTAATATGTTTCTCTTTTAAGTGCACCAAAAATATAAATGCACTAGTACTGTAATGGCGCTGTCGTCACTTCTCGTATTTTATTATATTAATCCTTTCCGTCCCACGAATTTAGACAACTATTCTGCCGTGAATCGCAAGTCAGTCCCATCTGCATTTTGGGCAAAAATGAGTTAATGACCGCTTTCGAGCTTTCTTCGGATGATCTTTCAGCTGCGTGCATAAAAATATATAGTTTGTTCAGTAAAATTGAAAAACAACACCAAGTCAGATTGTCCCATAATGAAATGTAATCGCAAGTCAGTCCCATTACGAACTTGTGTGCCCTCCAGTACAAGACCTAACACTATTTTAGCTAGTTTTACATTTTTCACTGTTATGTTTTAACGTTTGAAACAATATGTGAAAGTTTCATGATGATCGCAGAAGTTTTCAATTCATAGCGATTTTTTAGAGTTTCGTATAGAAATCGAATTTGAAAACTTCAGAGGCCATTTTCTCAATGCCTACTTTTTACATATGGGACTGACTTGCGATTCACAGCAGTATTTTTGTGACAAGAAAACGTTTCCAAACAAAAGTTATTTTGGCCAAAGTTTTCGAAATAAACAAAAAAATACTTGCAATTCAATAGTTTTTCCTTGTTTATCAATAGTTTCAAAATCACTATTGAAACAAGTAGTAATTAGTTGGGTTTATCTATTATTGAGATTACAATCATATTTCATTTACTATTATATCATCATCATATTCATCTAATTCCGTTTCACTCATTTTTGTTCTGTTTAGTAAACTTAATTTATTTGACACATCTAGTACCGGTATATCTAGTGTAGTATACTGATGCTGTAAGAGCGTGTCAAACTTGATGTTAACGTTTCTGATCAATTCACATTGGTCGGGCTCCATACAAAGGGGCGGCCAAAGCTCTCAAATAACGAAATTGATATTTTCAAACTTTATTTCACCTTATAACAAAGTTAATGCATTGTAGTTTTGTGATTCCTAATTAAAAGCATACCAGCTTTTGTATTTCAATGACATTTTCACTGCCAAAGTGGCCTAAGTCATAAAATTGAAAAATGAATTATTCGAAAAAAGAAAAATATTAACATTTTGAGAATGGAATATATGTTTTAAGTTATCCAGCATATGAAAGCTTGTTATTGGACTGTATGAATGCACGTATGGTGCAAATTTTAAATGTAACAAAACTTTTCAAATTTTCATATAATATATTATATTCATATTATGGTACCTTAGAAATTTTGATTATTTTTAAGTTTAAAAACGGTTCGTGTCGTCACGTGTCGCCGCAATTTCGAATAGTACATCTTAAACATCATGCTTAGAGCTGCCTAAAAACGTTTAAATATTTTGCAGAAATTTGCAGTTTTTCAAATTAGAGCTATTTGAAAAAGTCAAGTTTTTTCATATATTTTACGTTATTTTTTTCCATTTTTGACTGAAATAAAATTTATCTTCCCACATTTTTCACACGTTTTGAACAAACTTGATTGGATTTGATCGAAAGATGACCATTTAGTTAAATTCGAATTGATTTTCTAACAAAAAACGCAAAAAAAAAACGTGCGGTTTACTGATTTTTACCGTTTTTTTTTAATTATTGAAGTTACGTATTTTTTTAATACCCCTTTTCAAACACTAAAAATACTATATAACATATCTAGACAACCTATAACTTCGATTTAACACATAAAAAGAGTTTTGGCCGAACTTTATCTTTTTCCGACCATTGTGCAATTGTCAATATTGCTTGATGGCTCAGCATGAGTTGTAACTGTACCATGAATTAATTGAAATAAAAGTTGTACAGACCACCAGAGATAAATGAATTGTTATTGAATTACCCCTTGAAATCAGTATTTGAATTTGGTTATCTGAGTAGCGTAGAACTCACTGCGTTCCCTTGCCATAAACCGCAGATTACAAACTTAAATGAGTTCCTGAGAGATCTCTGGTGCCAAATTAGAAACCTTTAGCCAAGCGACAATGTGTTGATCTATGGACATCGACCTGTCCAAGTTCTATTCAAGTATCGTTGACCCGACCTGCCTTTGAATATCTTCGGGTGGGCAATGATTTGGAAGTTCGGATCAACTTTGGGGAAAGGGGATGCTTTCTCCCGACAATTCAGGAATTTGGTTGCGTAAAGGCGAATTTTAGTTCTTCGCGAAATTAACTTCGTTAATTTCACGTAATATCCGGAGACGAATATTTTTAGAACTCGCACTTTATCTAAGGACCTTGAGACTTAAGGTGAAACAGGAAGCATTTCCTCACTTTTTGGTTTTTGATTTTTTTTATTAAATAACGAAGCAATATTTTTAAAATCGGTTTTCGTGCACATGTAGAGTATGGATCAAGGTATCTTCTGATTTTTTTGTAGTGGAAAATGTTTTTCGTTTTTGCAGAAACCATTTTTGAATAAAATTTCACAAAAAAATGGTTTCTGCAAAAATGGAAAACATTTTCCACCTCAAAAAAATTCAGAAGATACCTTGATCCATACTCTACATGTGTACGAAAACCGATTTTGAAAATATTGCTTCGTCATTTAAGGACAAGGTATTTGGAGTACATAGCTCAAAATTTCTAGAGCACCGTTTTTTTTAAACCGTTGAACGGATTTGGATGAAAATGCATCATGTTAATTGTTCAGTGGTTGTCAACAGCGTGATGCATTTTAATCCAAATCCGTTCAACGGTTCTAAGAAATGGTGCTCTAGAAATTTTGAACAATGTACTCCAAATACCTTGTCCTTAATAGAAAATCAAAAACCGAAAAAATGAGAAAATGCTTCCAGTTTCGCCTTAACTCGATCACTTCGTTCAGGTCCGCGGAAGAGTCGAGAACGGTCCGAACAGTAATTCGCGCCGTGGTGTGTTCAAGAAGGTGAACTAATAGTTCAAGTGTGAAAGTGCTTCTACTTTATTAATATAGATTATCCCGTTTAATTTCCCTCTAAATAGTTAGTTTAGCTAGGCAGATAGTGCATATTGCAATTTTGGCGGTTTTCAGGTGCGAGCGTAGACTTGTGGATAAGCCGGGGTAAGGCATATGTGCATAGTAGTGTCAAGTACGGTGTTCAATACCCGGCATTGATGGCTTTTTGTTAGATTTGTGGCAAGTTGCGGAAGCCCGGCACACCACCTCCCACGTTTTATAAACGACCGTCTTCGTCTCGCCGTCCTGCTACGAAGATGTGTACCCGGCGGTACGTGGTCGGAGAGGGCAGCGCACGTTATTCCCGCGCCCTAGGCAGGGCAGTAGCAACGGGTCCGACTTTGAGCCGGCCATTTTCATCAACGAGAGTGTTCCGAGTGGAAACCAGTGATCAAAAAGTTTTTTCGATCGGATTCGATCCGGCGACGACCAGCGTGGCAAGCACGACCGAGAAGGCCACAGATCCCCGTGGGAGGTGCCGTTTGAGAACGGCCACACCAGCGAAGAGAAGTAGGAGATTCCCACCAGGAGTCAACGAGAGAGCGCGTGTGGAACGCGCGCCGAATTACATCGTAGCTGAAAATGGATACTTTTCTTTTTCCATGCGCATGATGAGATCTTGCCCCTAGCCTTAGCCAATCTAGCTAGAGCATGGCCGCTGAAAATTAGCCTCTACCGTTAGCCATACACGTAAGCACCCGGCAGTAGACTGCAGCATAAAATTTGTGTTGCCCTTTGGCAAATGAACACCGCACCGCGTATTTTCCTGAGTACCGCCCGAATGAACATTAGCTAGCGAGTGACAGAGGGAAATGAACTAGATAGGCCTAGACTAAGTATTCATGAATTCGATGTCGATAAAGCAGGAGTGTAAATATAGATAAGATGCTGAATTGATTCCAATAAATGAGTTTTAGTTACACTGCAACACCAATGTATTTGAACACCAATGTATTTGAACACTGTAATGGGAGAAGTTTGAAGTGGTAGATTAAGAGGCATTTTCGGTTGCTTTTGGTTCTTTTTAAGTAATTCTTTTGGGGAGGTTGGCCCTATTAATCAACCAAGGATATTCTCCTTTCTTTTGTGGCCGAATTGAATATTTTGGAATAAAATCTTCCAGTGATAATAACCATCGCGAAACCTATTTTTGTCCTCGGCGAAATCACCTTGTCGCACATTAATTTCTAGTTTTTTCACGACTAACCAGTCGTAAAGCACTCTGTTCCTTTGATCAGCCAATTCGTTTCCCGCCCAATCATTTTTGGGAATATTTTTCCCCTCCCCTAAAAGGGTCTCACCAGGTCGGGCAATCTTAAAAACGGTAAATGGTCTCCGTAAGGAGTGGTGCTTAAGCCATTTAACTTTCATCCGGGAAACTCGTAAGGCTGTCGGGTCACAAAGTTGAAAAATAATTGCGCAGGCGTAGTCGACATACGAATGACACTAATGAGTGGAGCTTTTTTGTCGATCATTTAAAGCTTTCAACAGTGTTCGACATTCAATGAGAAACTCTTATTGGAATTGTATGTTGTTTACGATTCCAATAAGATTCCAATAAGATTTTCCCATTGAACCCTCATTGACTGAAGTTCAATCCAACCGTTATTTTGAAGTTAAAAATTTATTTTTTTTTGTCACGCGAAATTCGATTTTTTTGTAAACCGTATGTTGGACGTACTTCGGAAATATTGCGCTGGATAGAGGACCAGATTTGCTGTCCAGCGCAATATGTTTTACATATTTATTTGAAAAAAAAACATGTTTCAACCGCGAAGATAATAGACTTACATGAAGGTAAGTAATACTTCAAAGATTATTATTCGTTAAATGAAAAAGTAATCGATGATCAAATTACCTTAGAACTAACCAAATTAATTAAATATAAACAGTTACTGCAAGTATAACAACAGCTGGAAATTAAATCCTTCTTAATACATTTTTTCGTTAAATTAATGCAAAACTACAAACTAGAAAGACGTTTTTTTTTTCAACGGTTGAAAGTTTAATTTAATTATTTATTCATTGTAAAGACCTCCATCTAACAAAATGTCTTAAATTAATTAAATAATGTATTAATTTTGTACTGTATATTTTGATTCTGCCCTCTAATGCTTATCCTTTGACTGATACGCGTATTTCGACTACCACTTGTAATCTTCCTCAGCATCTCCTCTAAGCAGAATACCCTTTTCGAATGAGTGTATTCCATTTTGAACCTTATAATGGATCATTAAAATAACTAAAACGGTCGCTATGAAATGAATAGATAGCACCACCGTAGCCTTGTGTGTTTGACAAAACTCGACTACTGTCACAATGCACTGAAGGCCAGGATAGCAATCTAGCGGGACAAAAGTAATTACTAATTAAAAAGCATTTCCGGCCCATAGTGTCTTCAACAACGTTTATTTTGTAATAATTAGGAGCACTAATTAAGAAAAAAATATTGATTTTTCAATTTCATATGAAAGACCACTTTTTTCTAAACCAGTTTGGTTTTTTTTTCAGATTTTTTGAACTTTATTTTGATACCTAAAATCAATTTCCAAGCGGTTTTTCAAAATCACCTTTTGACAGCTCGGCAACTGCTTGACAGCTCCGCCCAGTACACTCATTGCACAATTATGGGTCACTCAAGGAACAATCATTTCATAACATCATTCGTTTTTCATACAAAAATCACTATTTTTATTTTATATTCTCTTCATTGAAACTCACAGAGCTTACGAAAGCAGCGCACGCACTTTTCGATATTCACAAATGAAGCGTTATTTTGACAGATAGTTTTGTGACGAACAAAAAAATATTGAAAATATGTATGTTTTGACGTATAAGCCCGTGTGCGATACGTATAGCGACATAAAACAAATCAACTTATGAATAAAAAATGATAATGGCTAACAAAAGCTTGCAATTAATTAGTATTTATCTATTAAAGTGGAAAGTGACTAATAATTATGTGTAACCCATAGTGCAACGAGTGTACAAAATCCGACGAGGGGTGGTTCATCAAATCGCTCCCATACAAACTTCAAATTGATTTTTGAATAGGTTCCCGGGAACCAAAATTCATGATAATTTGGATCTTGGCCCAGTTTGGCGTGCAGATTCAGAATATGGAATTATCTCAACACCGCTAAAGAAGCCAATTGGCTTCTTTAGTGGTGTTGAGATAATTCCATATTCTGAATCTGCATGCCAAACTGAGCCGAAATCCAAATTTTCATCAATTTTGGTGTCCGGGAACCAATTTAAAAATCAATTTGAAGTTTGTATGGGAGCTATTTGTCGAATCACCCCTCGTCGCATTTTGTACTGAGTGGAGCTGTCAAGCAGTTGCCCAGCTGTCAAAAGGTGATTTCAAAAAATCTGTTTGAAATTGATTCTAGGTACCATAATAAAGTTCTAAAAATCTGAAAAAAATCATAGCGGCTCAGAAAAAGGTGCTCTTTTGTTTAAAGATAAAAAATCATTGATTTTTTCTTAATTTAAAAACCCAATTGTGAAGAAATTAGTAGTTCGTAACTATTCCGCATAGGGTGCGCCATCGGCAAAATTGAACATTTTAACAAAATAAACAACACTTTCTTAGACATCAAAATTCCACAGCCTACTGTTTTGTTTTGGAGTTCTTTTAAAAAGAAAAATTCAGTAGTCAAAAATCAGCTTTTGAGCTTATTTTGGTGTTTTTACGAGAAACGAAGAAAATAATAGAAAATGAAGAGAAAAATTAAAATATCGAAAAAATGATGTAATTTTCAGATTATATATCTCACAAAACGCAAAAAATCACAACCTGATTTTTTTTTATTAAATACACATCAATACTAGGCAAACATACTATAGAAAATTTGGAGAGACACCACCTATACTAATACTATTACAAAAGATCAAATATTTCAAAAAACACCAAAATATACCTCTTGATGTGTATTTGCTAAAAATTTCAGGTTGC
Organism: Aedes albopictus; assembly: GCF_035046485.1. Taxonomy (NCBI): domain Eukaryota; kingdom Metazoa; phylum Arthropoda; class Insecta; order Diptera; family Culicidae; genus Aedes; species Aedes albopictus. The sequence continues at coordinate 172,759,822 of NC_085136.1, forward strand.
GATTTTTGCGATTTGTGAGATATTATAACCTGAAAATTAAGTAACGGTTCAATTGAATTTCAGTCAATGAAGGTTCAATGGGAAAGGCTGTTGTTTACGATTCCAATTAGATTCCAATAAGATTTTCTTACCGAATGTCGAACGCTGTTGAAAGCTTTAAATGATCGACAAAAAAGCTCCACTCATTAGTGTCATTCGTATGTCGATCCTGCCGGCATGCACAGGCTAATTCGTTTTGCTGAATACAATCAGCACAAAAAAAATCATTACAGTTTGCTGAGTACCAGTAAAAAAGATTTGCAGTGTAGTTTTTTTTTTGTGAAAACGATATACCGCATTAAGTTCACTACTGGACTGCGAACTGCGACATTATAAGTGCGAAAACGTAAATAAAAGTGCGCGATTGCATCAAATCAGGTTAATGTCTTCGGCGCACTATTTCTTCAATCCATGGAGAACAAGTGCTCTGATGACACCGAGTTGATTTGATGCAATCGCGCACTTTTATTAGCGTTTTCGCACTCGTGAAAACTAGTGCGATAGTCCAGTGGTGAACTAAATGCGCTATAACTGCTGCGTTATTTTGTATACAGAGTAATGTAAGCACAATGTTGAACATATTTTTTCACTAGTCAGTTTGGGATAAATTAATTCCAAATACATTATACGTGTACTTTATCTATACATCTCTTCATCAATTACAATACAAATGAGCTCTCGAAAGATGGATGCTTTTCTTGTTTTGAATTCTGGTGCCTATATTTGCCTAGCACATGGCAAAACTTCAATAACAATAATATGTGTTACAGCCAAACTATATTGCTTTGCAACAATATTCAACTATTATGACTTTTGTTGTGATTTTTGCAATAAATTATTTGATTTATTTTAACATAAAATAGTATTTATAAAAATAGTGGAGCAAATGCACACTTTTTGAATATTGATGAACATGTTGGTTGTCAGAGGTTGTCATACTTGATCGAAGTCGGAGGTCGTTATCCAGGTGCACGACGGGAAATTCCGTTTCGGCTTATGCAACATCTGAGCATTACCATACCTTGTCTACTGAAAAGTTTGTTTTTCCCTCGAGACTATTGGTATTCATTTATTGTATGAAAAATACTTGGGAAAGTCAATGAAATTCCTTTTCATTTCATTTTGCAGTTTTGGTTGGATATTGACCTCATGCAGTTTTGGTTGGATATTGACCTCAAAAACATCCGAAGCTTTACCAAAACCTTCTACGAGCATTTCTACAGTTATTAACTGAGAGCTTTCTTTGCCATTTGGCATTTTTTCATTCGTATATCGAGCCTGCTAAATACCTAGACTCTTTGTCCAGGTATGCCAAGGACATTTTCATCACGAAAAGTTCCTGAACCGAACCTAAAGCACATCGGCAATATGAACCCTAAAATTGAGAATTATCTTAATATACCCGGAACTTCTACGAAAGGTCGAATCTCAAAAGGCCGAAGGTAACGAAAGGCCGAATTGCAAAAGTAGCAATTTTATTACTTAACCCTTTCCTTTCCAATACCAATTATATCTATAACAAGAAAAAAACACTGAAGCAAATAAATATTGTTCCGCATAAATTCATTTTACTTTTTTTTTGTAGTTGGAAATGTTGTCTACAAATGTGACAAGTATAGTGATAATTATACATAATATGGAATAATATGCTTATAACGGCTGCAAATAATGATAGAAAGGTCACAGCGCTGGCCGAATAACTACGTTTGCTATATATATCCGGGAAACGCTTGCTGTCCGCACTAGCTAACGCTAGTTGGACTAAAAAAAGATAATAACTTCTGTTCACATTATACCTAGCACTATTGGAACTACTGTTTTCCTTGAATTTGAATCGATGCATAGGACGCAATCAGTGAAGTACTAGATTGAAAATAGTGAGCTGGATTTTTGTATGGTGAGATGATCAATTCTTTATTTCTGCAATGAAGTCGTGCAAACAGCATGGGTATTATGAGTTCTTGCCTAATTTGATGTTGTTTGAGCAAAAGTTCGGATATCTGTGTTGTTGAAGTTACAAGAAATAAATAATACAATCAGTGAAGTACTAGATTTTTGTACAGTGGTGAGATGATCAATTCTCCTCCTCCTCCTCTTCTTGGCGTAACGTCCTCACTGGGACAAAGCCTGCTGAGCACTTCCACAGTTATTAACTGAGAGCTTCCTCTGCCAATGACCATTTTGCATGTGTATATCGTGTGGCAGGCACGAAGATACTCTATGCCCAAGGAAGTCAAGGAAATTTCCTTTACGAAAAGATCCTGGACCGACCGGGAATCGAACCCGTCACCCTCAGCATGGTCATGCTGAATACCCGTGCGTTTACCGCCTCAGCTATATGGGCCCTCAATTCTCCATTTCTGCAATGGAATAGTGCAAACAGCGTGGGTTATATGATTTCTTGCCTAATTTGATGATGCTTGAGCATAAGCTGGGGTAACTGTAATATTGAAGTTGCAAGAAATAAATAATTCAACAACACAGTTACAAAAACTTGGGCTCAAACAGAATCGAATTGGTCCAGAAAGCATAATACTCACGCTGTTTGCACATTTCATTGCAGAAATGCAGAATTGATCATCTCACCATACAAACATCCAGCTCACTACTTTCAATCTAGTACTTCTCCGATTACGTCCTATTACGGTGCATCGGATATCGGATACTTCGGCGGCATTCTGCCGCCTCGGTTCCTCAATCCTCCATGCAGCTACGCAGCATGATTCACATTTATGTGCATTTTATGTTGGAGTGGGACGACTAAAGGAGCGCAGCTGGTGTGATGGTTAGAACACTTGACCATCACGCCGAGGACCTGAGATCGAATCCCACTCCCGACAAACTCGCAATATGTGAGGTCTTCCTTCGGAAGGTAAGTAATGCGTGAGTCCCGAGATGAACTAGCCTAGGGCTAAAATCTCGTAAATACAGATAACAAAAAATAGGACGACTAAAGGAAAAAGAATATATAGATTCATTATGCATACGACCGACATGTCGAATAAGACAAAAATATTCACTCTTATTTTTAACAAATTCAACACTGACGCAACGATTTTTGTCCATGCGAAAACATCAAAGCCAACAAGAGGCTAACGTTTCGACAGCAGCAGCCAATAATGTTTATGAAATTCAAATCATTTTCATTATTTTGTTGTAAGAAATTCAATTAAAACACATGTTCAAGTGGTCTTTATATTATTTTTAACTGCGCATGCTAGACCATACTCGGAAACATTGTTTTCAACTTCCATTTTGGCTTTGACACCAGATATGCAGCTATAAAATCTTAGTATAAGCTCAGAGAAACAGACGTTACACTTCGCTAGCATCCTATCGAACACCTTTTTAATACCCAACTTTAGCAGTCGGACGCTATATGCGAATCGATTTCACTACTTATATTCACAACTAATTAATTTGAGGTTAAACAACCCTTAAAATTGATCTTCTTCTTCTTCCTCTTTGTGGCTCAACGTCCGCACTGGAACTTGGCCTGCCTCGCTTCAACTTAGTGTTCTTTGAGCACATCCACAGTTATTAATTGAATGGCGTTCTTTGCCTGCCATTGCATGAATTTGTATATTGTGAGACAAGCACAATGCTACGCTATGCCCAGGGAGTCGAGAAAATTTTCCCGACCGGAACGGGAATCGAACCCACCGTCACCGGATTGGCGATTCATAGCCTTAACCACTAGGTTAACTGGAGACCACTCTTTTAATTGATATATCATTTAACTAAACGGAAACCGAGTTAATATGCGTCTTTCATAATTCGGCCTTTCGTTATTTTCGGCCTTTTGTTACATTCGGCCTTTCGTTACCTTCGGCTTTTTGTTACATTCGGCCTTTCGTTACCTTCGGCTTTATGTGATTCGGCCTTTTGTGGTAGTTACACTGGTTTCGGCCTTTCGTGATTCGGCCTTTTGTGTTAATCCCATATGTATAAGCAAACATTTATTTTCATAGTTTACTTACATACTTGACTCAGGCTGAGAAAGAAGTTCTAACATTTCTCATGTATACAGCATGACAACTTGAAATCTGTTCTGCTAGGATAGTATTAGGTAGATATCTCTTTTAGAGTTGATAAAATTGTCTTTTACATTGTTCACCACTATTCTTTGATTGAGCATTTGCGCTTACCGTAAAGTGCCGTAATTCAATGCTGCCTAGCTTTTATATCGCCGTATATTTTCTAATGCAAGCAAAATCATAAAAAAGGCATTTTCATAACATTAGTTCAAACTGAGATAGAGCCAGCTCTGAGCTTAGTTTACTATACTATACGATATCGCGCAAAAAAAAACATATATATCACATCAGCAAGTTTATAAAATTTTATGTATCGATCGGAATACGAATACAGCAGCAAATCTGCAGTTTTTTTAGCTGCCTTTTTTTCTTCTAATAAATCCTATTAATGCATCAGGACCTAAAAAGGATATAACACAATCTACCGTGACGTTAACACGTTTTGACGCCTTTTCTGTCAGATTTTCTACAATAACTCGTAAATTCGACCGTAAACCCTCAAATATGTTTACATATTTGGATTCCTTGTAAATTTTTTTAATAAGTTGTACAGTTGTAACGTCACGCTACTAATTCCCATTTTTAACATACTTTTCCAATGAAAACTAACTGTTTAACAGATTAAACTTATTGGAAATTTTACAAGGAATCCGAATGTGCAATTTTTTTAGGGTTTACGGTCGAATTTACGAGTTATAATAGAAAATCTGACAGAAAAGGCGTCAAAACGTTGTAACGTCATGGTAGAATGTGTCATAAAATGTTCATAATACATTTGGAAGGGTAAATGAATACGTTTGTATACAACTTAAATTTGAGACAAGATACGCGAGACAGTACGTTGAATAATGACACTTTACCGTGTACTTTTTTTAGCTTTTTACAGTATACGTGCGAAAACAAAACAACTAAAACGTTTCTAACAATCATGAGAGTAAATAAAATGTACATTTGCGTTTAAAACCTGAACTAGTGATGCTTTCACACTACCGTGCCGCCGGGTGGTGCCGTAGGACTTGGAGGTAAATGCTGTGGTAGATTCTGAAAAGAAAAGTACAAGTTGGATAGTATTCATTAAAACTCTTTACGCCTGTAAAATAATAAACGCATTATAAAACTCTTTCGTGTGCTGCTTCAATTTTATGCGAAAATATCCAACTGGTCAAAGCTGCTACTTCTACCTCTTATTTTTGCATGATTTGTCGAGAAATCATATTACTTTTTGCACGGGTTTTTCGAAATTTGAACCAAAAACTTTTTTGACCGGTAGGTACGCATCCCCCGTGCAAAAAAAAAAAAAAAAAATCGGGTGTAATCAGAAAAGTAAATTAGCACATTTGACACAGCCATATACAAAAATGAGTGAGTTGTACACATGTTTGTGATTTCTACCATTACAATTTGCAATATTAACCTAAATAGTTTAAAAATAAAAATTATACTTACGATGTAACCAGGCCTTGCCCAGGTGTATACGAATCCATCCTGGCACGCTGTGAGTAAGCAATCTTCTCGAAATATTAATGCCGTCAATCGTTCGTGCGCAATTTTCTTGCACACCAAAGGTTCTAATACTGGACAATCGTCGAATCTCGGGCACGCCGGAGTTCCAATCAATTTCATTGGATCGTACGATGAAATTATACTTGTTCCACTGCCAGTGGTTCCATTCCCATCGTTGCGCTTATTTTTCGTTAACGATGCAGTCATAATTGATGTTATTGTATTAGATATACTTCCGCCTCCACCGCCACCGCCACCACTGCTAGACGAAGAAGTTGAAATAGTCTGATCAACGTAATTGTTGGCTTGGTTGTTGTTGCTCGAAGAGTTAGAATGCTGGAAATGATTATTATTTGAACTAGTGTGAATATTATTGCTGATACTGGATTTGCCTGCAAGCGATATGATATTTCTTTTGCTGCTTTTGCCCAATTTTTCACTTTTTTCGCTGTTATTGGTGCTGTTGCTGCCAAATCCAAGATTGGAAAACCGTTGCGTTATTGAATTAAACGCTGAGTGGTGCTGGTGATTTAAATCATACTTTGAGTTTTTGTCACCGTAATTATCTTTTTCTTTCTTATTTGAAGTTCCGACAACGGCAGATATATTACTCGTAATAACAACACTACTTTCTCTAGTTACGTGATTCTTAGCATGCTTTCCATCAACGCTACTTGTTGAACCTTTTCCACTGCTATTGTTGCTATTACTATCATCACAATTTATAGCAGTTATATTATTACTAGTAAAAGATATTTTTTTCAAATTATAATTAGCATTATCCACTGTATCGCTTTCCTCGATTGAAGTTGCGTTAGCTATTGATTTAGATAAGTCCTTATGAGTTGTCACTGTTTGTCCACTATTACTATTATTTGCACTATTTGGAAATTCACTAGAACATAAAAAAAAACAATGTTTTAGTCAAGAGGTGGAGAATATTTGTTTACAAATATATACCTTTTTGCATTACAAGATGTGTGTTCCGCTAAACTTAAGTTGCGACTTAGGTGACCTATGGACTGCCGCAGAACGTCCTCGGTGATGTCCCACAAACAGAGCTGGGTATCCTGGCTTACCGAGCCTAGTCTGTAACACGTGGCAAGTTTTTCCGATGTAGAGACACTATTTCTACAAGCTGAAGTAGGACGACGCAAAGCAGTTGCTGTCGCTGATTCACTGCCAGCATATTTGCTATGACCGTAGTAATTTTTATAACCATCATTCATTGGGTTGTCATCGTCTGAATAGTCATCTCCATTCCAGTTTGAATATGACGTCGTGTATGGATCAAATGCAACTACTGACACCCATGAGCGATGACCTTGGCCACGTGCAACAACACGTTGTTCAAGCAAGGAATATACAGTTACGAGGTCATCTTCCCCACCAACAACAACATACTTGCCATCCGGGCTCCAACATACACAGAGAAAACCTCCGAAATACGACCGTGCTATTCCAATTAACTCCATGTTACTGTAATGGAAGACTCGAAGAAATCCATCCTGTGATACGATTGCCAAGTGCTGACCACAGGGAGAAAAACAGAACTCATTTATGCTGGCATTCTCTTGCTGACCAAAGCACCATTTGAACAATGGATTACGCGTTGCTTTTGATTTACTTGCATGAACAATGTAACCATCACCGCACTTATAAGGCTGATAACTCGGCGTAGTGGGTGTACATGGCAGTTCTTCGTTATAAGCATATAAGCAACCACTAGCGTGAGACGCCAGGAAATGGTTTTCAGAGCCCGGTATCCATTTCAAACAGGTAACTTTTGTCTTATCAATTAATCTCTGTAAAGAAAAAAGAAAATATAGATTCATTATGCATACGACCGACATGACAAAAATATTCACTCTTATTTTTAACAAATTCAACACTGACGCAACGATTTTTGTCCATGCGAAAATATCAAAGTCAACAAAAGGCTAACGTTTCGACAGCAGCAGCAAATAATGTTTATGAAATTCAAATCATTTTCATTATTTTGTTGTAATAAATTGAATTAAAACACATGTTTTTTTTTTTATTTTTATCTTTATTAACGAGATTTTTAACCCTAGGCTAGTTCATCTCGGGACCCACGCTTTACTTCCCTTCCGAAGGAAGAACTCACATTTTGTTCAAGTGGTCTTCATATTATTTTTAACTGCGCATGCTAGATCATTCTCGGAAACAATGTTTTCAACTTCCATTTTGGCTTTGACACCAGATAGGGTAATTAATGTATTTTGGACAGGCTGAGGACTGTAGTGTCTACCTAATGGTTGTGTGCATAGGATATCTACCTACATGAAATACTATTCATTACAGTACCTAAATGTCTAGGTATGATTCATTATGTCTACCTATGGTAGTATAAATACGTGTGGTCATTGGACCGCACAGGAGAGACTGCACAAGCCTTGGACTTGTCAACATCTTTATCATTCTTCTTTTGAAGAATATAAAAGTGGCGACGAGGATCAAGGAACGTGTAATTTCTTTTGAGTTATTCCGAAATTATTTCCTTTTGGTTTTCAGGTTGTTGTAATAACAAATTAAGATTTTTGTGGAGAACGGAATTGTTCTTTTATGGGTTGCCATTATGTTGTGAACAGAATGTTCGTTTTGGCCGATGTTGCATTGACGAAATTGTCCTTTTGTTTTGGTAATAACGAAATGTTATTTTTTGTGGTGAACCAAATTGTTCTTTTGTGGCGGAATTGTCGTATGCTATGTTTTGGTGAATGAATTTGTGTTATTTGTACTTTTTGGTAAAGTTGCCGATATTGAGATGACGAGATCGTCTTTTTGTTTTTGTAGTTTTGTTAGCGAACAGATTATTTCAGTTCAGTTTATTTGTGCTATTATTAATTTGGTGATGACTTTCTGAGATTTCTAAAGGGGAAAGGGCTGTAGTGTCTACCTAATGGTTGTGTGCATAGGATATCTACCTACATGAAATACTATTCATTACAGTACCTAAATGTCTAGGTATGATTCATTATGTCTACCTATGGTAGTATAAATACGTGTGGTCATTGGACCGCACAGGAGAGACTGCACAAGCCTTGGACTTGTCATTTTGCAAAGTTACTAATACGCTTATAATATGATTGCTCTCTCCAGGTGACAAAAAAGCTTAACGAAAGCATTTTAAGCTGAAAAAAAAAATAAAATTTCCAATCGCTTGTTAGAATTGCATTTTGGACACCGGATATATGTTTTGGACACCCTCAGGAATATAATTTGGACAGGGCAATTATCTCAATGTTTAGCCGTGTGTACTGCTAAATAATGGAAGTAGTATAAATTAACAAATAATCAAATTTCTCCGCTTAACAGGCATCTATTTTGATAACTAATAGTTTTTGTTAAAATCTAGAGAATATCGACAGACCCACAGAATACGCCTCCAAGTATGCAATCGCACAGCATCCCCATGCAGTTCGTCAGATGACCAAAATATATTAACACTATGCTGCTGTGTTAAAAGATAGGTTGTCAGCTTGAGCCTCTCGCTTGCGCCACAGTTATGTTGGCTACGAAAACATTGCATTAGTGGGATAGGGATGCCAATTCCTTGATCATCGGCTCTTTTTTCGTTTCGCTCTTCCTCGCTCAGTTTTTATTGCCTCTCTGCTTTGGGTTCGTTCGCTCCCTCGCGACGAAGCAGAAGCAAAACACCGCTCTACAGCATGTTGCAAAACTCTTTTGATTTCGAGGAGGATTATCAAGCTTGATATAAACTAGAAATCCTCTACATAGAGATAAGCGGAAGTTACATATGTCGATTCGGCAACGCTGTTCATTTTGTTTACATCAGCTGCTAACACTTGCTGCAAAGCTAGATGTTCAAACTTTGTGCGTGACTTCGTAGTGGTTCAAGTTGTTTTGTTTACATTTTCTAATTATGGTAGATTTTTTTTTCAAAATTTTGAAAAAAATAGCGGAGCAATCGATGAAATCTGAAATTTATTGCAAAGTGTTAAGCTAAACATATCGGCAGAAATGAAGCAAGAAGCAGCAATGAAAGTTTTTTCGAGGAGTGCAGCAACAAAAGTTTCGTCATAAGCTTGAGCATTTGAAAGCAGAATTAATTAAATTCTATCTTTTTACTAAACTTACATACAGGGAATAGACAAAATGATCGGGACAGGCAAAATTTTCCCTTTCCAAAAAATGTTCAACTAGCTGTAACTTTTCGAAAAGTGTATCAAATATTCTCAAATTTTTACTGTAAGTTCTTCAACTAGTTGTGTATCAGTGGACAAAATTTGGAAAAGATCGGACAATTCTTTACGAAGTTATAAAGATTTTCGAAAAAGATAATATTATCCGATAGCCAACTTTGAGCTGGTATATCTCCGGATTCAATGAACCGATTGCAATGAAATTTTGACCATTCATGACTTATATAATGAACTCTGGAAAACATTTGACTTAACTTGAAATTTTTAACAAGCGAAAAAGTTATAGCGATTTTATTTTTATCACGATTTTTTAGTAAATTGGTCTATTTTAATATGCATCCCATTACGTTTTCAATTTATTGGCGGCTACGATGTTACTTTCCTTAAAAACGCATTTATATATTAGTCAATAAGAGGGAAACTAAGTGAACTATAATTTGCATCTTGAATTTTGAAACGATGTTGATGTTTTGGATAATTTGGTGTTTTATTAGAAAAATAATCTAATCAGTATAATTTTCTTCCGTGTTAAGAATATTAAGTTAAGTCAAATGTTTTCCAGAGTTCATTATATAAGTCATAAATGGTCAAAATTTCATTGCATTCGGTTCATTGAATCCGGAGATATAACAGCTCAAAGTTGGCTATCGGATAATTTTACCTTTTTCAAGAATATTTATAACTTCGTGAAGAATTGTCCGATCTTTTCCAAATTTTGTCCACTGATACACAACTAGTTGAGGATCTTACAGTAAAAATTTGAGAATATTTGATACACTTTTCGAGAAGTTGCAGCTAAATGAACATTTTTTGGAAAGTGAAAATTTTGCCTGTTCCGATCATTTTGTCTATCCCCTGTATACCGTCAATTTCTCGATATTAAAAATAAATAATTTTAATTTATTTAGTTCGAATTGCAATACCGTTCAATCGACGCCTTCTTACGAACGATCAGCCTGTTCATTTGGCTCACACTTTGACAGTTCTTTCTGCACGATTGGCTTACAATGGCCGCCTCCGCAGATCTCTATAATGTAGGATTACTAATATAAACCATTAAAGTTGAATTAAAGTGGGAAGTGGCGCCACTATTGCTGAATTACGATTACACCAGTATAATCATAAGTCAGCAATAGTAGCGCCACCAGCAGGGTGCGATGACGTCACGTTTTAGATTCCCGCGGGAACCCAATTGATGTTGGCTGCAAACAATCATATTGGGTGGGAATAGGGATGGCATATACGTGGGCGCCACTTGCAACTTTAATTCAACTTTAATTGTTAATGTACCTAGGGCAATACATATCATTATATGCGCTTTAAATAATTGTTGGGAACGACTGTTGGTATTACGAAATTTTGTTGTTTCGGCTGTGCAGTCTTTAATGAAAGCTTTGATTCTACTTATTCTTCGCCGGCATTTCGGTCCTTGGATCGGACCTTCTTCAGGGCTCGATTCTAATCAACTTTGGTCAAAAAATGAAAATCTTGTTTCGTTGTGTCAGTTTCGAGAGGGTTACAGCTGGTTGGATGGTGCATATGATGTAAGGGTGGTTTGGTGCGAATCTAGGATACGTATGGTCTAAACTTGCCGGTGGAACACTGTTTTTTTAGAAACACTGTAGCTAGGTTTGGATCGAGTGTGGATGATGACCGAATACAAAAAAATCGCTTTAAATAATATTATGCAATACGGCATGGTTACTTGGGATAGCATTATTAAACCGGGTTTAATGGCTAAGCCGAGAAGAAGAAATCGAAAAAAAGAAAAGCCCGGTTTAAAATTGTGCTAAGCCTGGCTTAAAATTTAAGCTCACACACTAAAAAAATCCCATTTCTAATGCTAACGCAATCGCATCAACTGACACAAATTACCATGATTGATTAATTTTTAAATCTATAATTATTTATTTATTTATTATAATCCATCTGACTACATAGTCTTAATGAATAAAATCCTAAGATTCACACAACAAACACAAGTTATAAAATGGAAGAACGACTTATCTTATTTTTAAAACGCACTTATGTCTCTCCAAAGTCAAAAATGCTCTCTACCAACGTAAACGTTCGAACCATTGATGTCATCGGTTCATTAGTAGTTTGGTGAAACCTGCACTGTAGCAATGACCAATTCCGTAGAGATCGTTGTGGAGCACAAATATCTAGCATTGACAACAAACGAGGGGAATCAATGTCATTCACCAGCAGTTTAGCTAGGAAAAGTGACGTTTCTCCCCATACTGGATCAGTTGTCAAAATTACTTGCGGAAAAAGGTGGAATTTTACTTGAGCGCTCTACTTGGCAACAAGAAACTAAGCTTAAACGTCAATTTCGGATCCAGTGTCACTCCTAAATCTGTTATTTCTTCCACCCGTTGAAGAATGGTTCCATTGATATGGTAATCAAACTGAAACGGATGTTTCAAACGATGAAATGTCATTACGGAGCACTTCAGAATGCTGATAATTAATTTGTTCAGGTGACACCACTCAACAAACTGATCGATAAAATTTTGCAGACGATGACAGTCTTCTATCGATCGAATCACCAAATAGATTTTCAGATTATCAGCATAGATAAGCCGACAGTTTACACCTAATTTCGAAGCGACATCGTTGAAAAACAAAACAAACAGCAAGGGGCCCAAATTACTTCCTTGAGGAACACCCGATGAGTTGCAGAATGTCGACGACACGCAGGAATCAATTTTAACACGAAGTTGTCTCCCGGTCAGACAAGAGGCGAGCCACGATACAAGCTGGTTGGATGCACTCAAACGAAATAGCTTGGCCAGTAGAATGTTGTGATCAATTTTGTCAAAGGTCGCCTTCAGATCAGTGTATATAACATCAACCTGAGCAGTGAGCATGGTCCTGCATAGCAGTTAAGCAGGTGTTGATAAAAGTTGGGCAAATTCGTAGCAACAGATCTTCCAGGCATAAAGCCATGCTGATCAGTTGAAATGTAGTGTTTCGACTTACTAAGAAAAACTTCACTGACGATGATTTCGAAGAGCTTCGATACGGCTGTCAAGCTGGTTATTCTGATTGCCTATGTATTGTTCTGTTTTCATCACAAGTTCTATCGATCAGTAGCTTTTTTCGGAATTCGCACTCCGTTCATAAATATGTAATCCTGAAAACCAGCAAATTGAACATCTTTTTGCTGAAAAGCTTACAATTTTCGGTCATATGCCTTGACTATAAAATTTAAGTGACGATGGCTGGGAGCTGTTCAGCTGTTGAGGAACGTCAAACCTGTGAATAAATCGGCCCTAAGCCAGGTTAACCCATATAGTTAAACCTGGTTAAATGTTTAAGTCATGGTGAAGGAATCGCCCTTAACCTTCTACTTCCCACGGTTGCTCTAGAGCACCATCGATTTTTGGCGAACTCGGGACAAATGGAATTAGATGAATATGATGCAATAATTTTAAAAATATGGTTGTAGCCTCATAAAGTTGATCCAACTACTAACTACTTGTTTCAATAGTGTGTGTGTGTGTGTGTGTGTGTGTGTGTGTGTGTGTGTGTGTGTGTGTGTGTGTGTGTGTGTGTGTGTGTGTGTGTGTGTGTGAATCTTGCGTTGTTCAGCGTGGATCGTAATTGCTCTGCTTTTTAGCTAATCGTTCTTCGATCAAACGATCAAATCTGACTATACATGTCAATGGTTGCTACTCCGTGATTGATCTGAGCTGGTACCAATTGCACTGAGATCCAAATGAATAAGGGCTGGGACACTCCACTTATTCTCAAAGTGCAATTCTAGCAGCTCATACATTTTGGATCGATAACGGCGCCGGCCACGTCCTTATAGTCAGTTGGGAAGGGAAAGGAATGTTAGAATGTGCTGGTTGTTGCTACTAAAGACCGAGATCACCTCTGCAGCCCCACATCCAGCACGGACTGGGGTATTTGTTAGACGGAAAGGATGGGAGATCTGGGAGTCACCGTTGGGTCGGTGATGCGATCCATGGATAGGGGGTTATTTATTGTGTTCGTAAGGTGATAGATTGTGTGGTGAATGAGGTGAATAAGTGAAGCGGCACAGCACGCTTTGGTTGCATAACTTGTAGGCGTTATATACACTGTGCTGTGAGTGGAAATTGGAAGTGAGGGAAACGACTTTTTTTCCAATTCGTTTCTGGTTCTAGCGATGGCTATGAACATATGAATATACATGAGTTGTATATATAGAGAAGAGAGAGAGAGAGGAAGTGGATAGAAAGATACAAAGTAGGATGAAAGGGACGGGCCAGGGATTGAACCCATGACCTTCTGCATATGAATCAGAAGCGGTAGCCACTAGACCACCAAGCCCGTCCTGCTTTTTAGCTAATCGTTCTTGCATGTAAACTGCATGGTAAAATCGTCGATTTTGCTTTAACGTTCAATTTTATCGCGGTCGTTGTAAAGCATCTCGAGATTCTTGTGAAAAACTTCCGTGAAACAGATCAACCGGCAATAAATAATTATGGGTGCCAAGGCTCTTTGCTGATGATACGGCTTTGTTTTATCCACACCTCAATATTCAGTCTATTGTACAAGACATTGAGTCAGACCTTGCGAGTCTGACGAATTATTTCAATGGCAATCTTCTCTCCTTGAACTTGTCTAAAACAAAATACATGTCTTCCATTCACCACGAAAAAAAATCTTTAGTTATCCCGATCCTTGTGTAGGAAATCTGCGTATGGGTAACTCTCGCTGAGACCGTCCCACTATTTACACCATGTCTTCAAAAATGTTTAAGGTGGCGATTTTCTGAAAGTCCTCCCCAAAAAAGTAAGGAAAATGCATTTGGTTAATCAAATTGGTGGACCCCCCGTTAGTTAGAGCCACAAGAATTTTGGTGAACCCCTCGATTTTGGTCAATTGTTGGCTCATTTAAACCGTTATAACTCGAAAGTTTCGCCAGAAACCACTTTAAAACTATAGGTTGTTGGAAAGAGAAAAGATAGAGGTACTCTTTGCAGTTATAAAAAGTTTGGTCGGCCATATTGATTTCGGCCGCCATCTTCAATTTATGTACCAAAACTTTTTTTTTACCATGTTGGCAACCACCGATTTTCAAACTTCTTGCGTCAATCGATAGCTAGGACATTTTTACACAACATATCGAAAATTTAGAGATGTATCTTTTTCCTATCAAAAGTTATCTGCACTTTTGTAAATCATGACACGTTTTCTCCATACATTTCCATGCGCACCGGCAATGACACGCAACAGCATCAAAGTTGGCACCTGCTTGTATACACAAACGCACCTGCAGCAAAATTAGGGCAAATCGGAGGATCGTTCTCATTTTTATCTGTTTCTCAACGATGCGGGCATTGCTTTTTAAACTTTTTTGGTGTTTTGAAAAGCTGAAACTTTCAACTTTTCATTAGTGGATTCAGATTTAGAATAAATGTTCGTAAACACTGTGAAATAACGCTGCATTTATGTAAATAATCGGCACCTGGCCCAGTGCGCAAAAATGGCATGATTCACAAAAGTGCAGATAACTTTTGATAGGAAAAAGATACATCTCTAAATTTTTGATATGTTGTGTAAAAATGTCCCCGCTTTCGATTGACGCAAAAATTTTGAAAATCGGTGGTTGCCAACATGGTGAAAAAACAGTTTTGATATAAAAATCCAAGATGGCGGCCAAAATCAATATGGCCGACCCAACTTTTTATAACTGTAAATAGTAGCCCTATCTTCTCTCATTTCAACAACCTATAGTTTCTAGGTGGTTTCTGGCGAAACTTTTGAGTTATAACGGTTTAAATGAACCAACAATTAACAAAAATGGAAGGGTCCGCCAAAATGATTGTGGCTCTTACTAACGGTCCACCAATTTGATTAACCAAATGCATTTTCCTTACTTTTTTGGGGAGGACTTTCAGAAAATCGCCACCTTAAACATTTTTGAAGACATGGTGTAAATAGTGGG
Organism: Aedes albopictus; assembly: GCF_035046485.1. NCBI lineage: Eukaryota > Metazoa > Arthropoda > Insecta > Diptera > Culicidae > Aedes > Aedes albopictus. The sequence continues at coordinate 172,775,532 of NC_085136.1, forward strand.
ACGGTCTCAGCGAGAGTTACCCTATAGAAAAAGTCTCGTCTTTCAAATACTTGGGTCTTCACTTAGACTCTTGTCTATCTTGGAATAATCATATACAACAAGTATCGAATAAAGTGTCATCTTTGTGTGGACTAATGAAGAGGGTCCGCTCTTTTGTACCAAATGAAGCATTGCTACGTTTTTACTTTGCCTGTATCCATTCTGTGCTCCAATATCTAATAGTAGCATGGGGTCATGCTGCTAAATCCAAACTAAAAAAACTTCAATCCTTGCAAAATAGGTGTTTAAAATTAATTTTCAAATTGCCACATTTATTCCCAACTATTGCACTGTATAATTATTCAAACCACAATGTTATGCCCATATTAGCCTTGCGTGACATTCAAACAATCACATTTGTACATAATACATTGAATAATAGGAAATTCCATCATAATCTTGTCTTTTCTGCTAGAGTAAATTTTCATAACACTAGGCATGCCAATGAACTTATGAGGAGTAGTGCAAGTACAAATTTAGGCCTAACGCGTATCACCAATTACGGACCATTAAAGTTTAATGCACTTCCCAATGAATTAAAAGAAATATCAAATTCGATCATTTTCAAAAGCAAGCTGAAGCATCACATACGGAGGAATGTAAATGAATTTATTCTTTAAGCGTGTCAACATTTTTGTGAATGTAGGTTTTTGTCTGGCTTCTGTCAGTTTTTTCTCCTGCATTTTAGTATATTTTAAATTTAGTTCATTCTTAAGCCACAATCGTTATCACAATGTAATTTTATTTAAGAATTATTATTGATTTTATTCGTGAATCCCTTCAAAGGAGCAAATGCTCCACTGGGATTTCACAGTAGTTTTTTAATTTTTAGTTTTTTAGTATCCGCGTTTTTTTTTGTTTGTACTTTGTGTCCACAACCAGGAAGCTCCACGTGAGCTTTTTGGTGTGGGGGTCAGCGGAGGGTAAAAAAAAACAAAAAAAAAATAATAATTCTAAGAATTAGGGTCGATTCTATTCGATATGGCTGCGATTACCTCCATACACAAACCATCATCGTGTAAAAAGTGCTCGTGTGTTATTGCTATTGGTGTCGACTACATTGCATGCGAAGGTTTTTGCAAAGAATTCTTCCACGCTGCATGTGTGAAGTTGAGCCACGAAGACCTCATACGGCACCGCAACACTATGTCGAACTTCTGCTGGCTGTGCAATCAGTGTATCGAAAATATAAACAACGTAACGATAGTCCTAATCCGATGTCTGACCAACTACGGAATGCAAATAATACTTCACCGAAAGCAGCCGGTATTACTCGTATTGATGGAGAAATAGTCAAGCTGAAAGAAGAAATCTCTTTCCTTCATCACTCGCTTGTGCAATCCAACGCGTCTCGTGCTGAAGCTAACAAAGCCGTAGATACAAATGAGCATCGTCTCCTTGCGGAATCATCATCGCTATTGTTAGTGTCTGATGATCGAAATAACACGATAAACACAGACCGCCGTAGCTCTGCAGTGGTAGAACAGAGGGACTCGAACGATAGATTTTGGTTCTTTTTCACAAAGAGTTAAGAATAACGTTACTGAGCAGCAGATTCAAAACTTTGTTACCGACACGCTAGGATCCGATAATGTGGTGGTTAAGATACTTGTTCCTGCTTGGAAAGAGACGTTCTCGATGCCGTATGTGTCGTTCAAAATCGGAATCAACAAGCGCCTTAACCCTCTACTTCCCATGGTTGCTCTAGAGCACCATCGATTTTCGACGAACTCCGGACAAACGGAATTAGACTCTCATTGGTAGGCGTTGCCGCGTGCAGACGTGTTTAGAGCTGCTCGGCACAACTTTTTTCGCGTCCGCTTGTTTTTTTTTCTTTCTTCGTGATTATGCTGACGGTTTGGCCGGTGCTACGCCATCCGGATTCACGTGTGGAAGAGTTTTTGTGCGGTGTAAAATGTGCAGTGATTAGTGGTTTTGGCGAAGAATTATGAAGAATTATTTTCAAAATCAATTCCACGTTGCTGAAGAATTTTATCTGACAAATCGTGGTACGATTGGTAGCGCTACGCCATACGGAGGCGTTTTATTATCTTGTGTGTGTGGCCGCTGCTAGCAGGTCGGATGACGCATGCGGTGCCGGGGCCGGAATTCGTATCGGGAGTGTCGAAATTTTCGTTTATTCCGCGTTTTGCAAACCGATAACTTCCATGTTTGGAGTATTCATCTCGTTTTTTTGTGTTTTTTACGTTTTCGGCTAATATACCACGCCATCAGTCAGTGCAGTGATTAGAGAGTTGTTCTAAACAAACATTTCGGCCTCATGCCCATATTTTTTAAAGAGATAAAGTGACGTGTGTTCTAATGATGACTAATTGCATGCGCGAAGGTGGTGGGACGAGGAGTGACCTGACGGTGGCGAGAGGAGGAGTAAGCCTGACTGCGACGTAAAGACGTTACCATGGCGATGGCAGCGCTACCTTGGATAGTTTTCGGTGAGATGGTTCTGATCATTGAATATACAACAAATTAAACTAAATACGTGCCAGTTTCGAAGATTATCTTTGAATCAGGAAGTGTGTTTGCAGTATCATTATCCATTTGATAACGGTAATGCACACATGCGGGGCTTATTGTAAGTGAAAGTGTTTTCTGAATGGACGTGTCTCTCCAGCCATTCTGAAATGGGTCTCTGAATCTGCAATAGAGCTATCACCTTCTAACTCGTTTGCAAAAGCGTTTTGCAGTAGCATCAATATGGCATTGCAGATAACTTTCTTCCATAATATGGGCTTGTTCACAAATGTCATAACGCTGGAGGGGGTGGGTGCACCCATGGGGCACCCATGGGTGTCCTTCATGGTGTTACAGCTCGAACAAAAATATTTTTTCTCCATATAAACAGTGTAACGTGGGGGTGGGTGGGTATCAAAAAAGGCTAATTTTGGCGTTATGACATTTGTGAATGAACCCTATCACTGCCGGACAGTGGGTGTTAGTTGGATCACACACACACACACACACACTCCGGACAAACGGAATTAGATGAATATGTATGATGCAATAATTTTTAGAATATGGTTATAACCTCATAAGGTTAACCCAACTACTATCTACTTGTTTCAATAGTTGAACTATTGATAAACAATCAAAAACCTATTGATTTACAACCAATTGTTTTTTCATTGATTTCGAAAAATTTAGCCAATTCGCAATAACTTTTGTTCTACCACTTTTTTCGGGAACGCTTTTTTAGCATAGATATAGCCGTTCAAAGTCGTGGGAAGGAAGAGCTAAAGAAGCTGGGGATGAGAACAAAACTATAGACGAATTTCGCGCCAACTCGACCAGCGGTTGGCAACACCCTCTCAGAATCGAATGAAACTTGGTGGGCATAAAGACTAGGTTTTTATAAGCAACTTTGCATACTTAAATTTTCGAAAATTTTCAAGAGTAACATTTGAAGAGGGCCTAACTTTTTTCGAAGATTTTTTTTTAAATCGATGTAACTCAAAAATGACAAGACCTATAGAAAAGTGTTGTATGGGGGACTTTTAGGGAATTGTCCAAGCTTTCATGAAAAAATAAAAAAAATATATATAAAACAAAAATTACACGCTAAAAATATAATTTCAAAATTAAAAGTCAATTTACAGAAAAAGCCCATTTTTTTTGTTTTGAAATTTTTTCCCAAGAAAGACAATTTTGCCTAACTTTCCTCCATACATCACAAGATGGGCACTTTTAAGGAAAAAAAGTTTTTCTAACAAAAACTTTTTCATGTTATTTTTTTTAGCGTGTTGTGCATTAACTCGTACAGGATGTATCAAGAATCCTTATACCCATTTAATAACACTCAATGGGCATTACAACTTTGTTTGATTGGGTGCCTTTTTCTTGTCGTTACATCCCAACTGGAATAGAACCTGTTTCTCAGCTTGTTTTGATATCTGAATGCTTAAAACAGCATTCTGTTTGCTGAAATTGTATTATTGTGTGCCTAGAATGTTTGGTACTAATTTGTACCTTATTTGACACTGATTATAGTGACCTTAGGTATGTATGAGGAAACAATATTTGTTGTACCTAAAGGTAGACATAGGTACATAGGCACATAGGTATATATATATATATATATATATATATATATATATATATATATATATATATATATATATATATATATATATATATATATATATATATATATATATATATATATATATATATATATATATATATATATTATATATATATATATATATATATATATATATATATATATATATATATATATATATATATATATATATATATATATATATATATATATATATATATATATATATATATATATATATATATATATATATATATATATATATACATATATATATATACATATATATATATATATATATATATATATATATATATATATATATATATACATATATACAGGGTGCACAGTGTTCGAAATCGATGATTTTACGATCAAAATTAAATAACTTTTTTTAGGTTGGTTCTAGAGGTTTGGCGTGTTCTACAAAGTTTTTCTGCATGTTAAAAGGCGTCTTTTGATAAAATGTAATTATTGATCAATCCCCCTAGAAGTGAGATAAAATTTTTATTTTTTCAAAATTTTTTTAGAAGTTTGATGTCTTCGGCAAAGTTGTAGCTCATAATAAGAGAAAAAAAATTGTAGAACATGTCAAAGCTCCACCTCTTATGGTTTTCGAGATATGGAGCGTTTTGTGCGAAGTACCCCTAAAACTAGTTTTTTCAGTTTAGCTTCAACAGATAAAATCCTACAGTTTTGTGACTTTCTACAAACTTGTTCGGGGCGTCAAAATACACATTTCGTCCGAAGATATTAAGTCATTATATCTCAAAACAAAAAAGTTATAGGCAAATTTATCATATTTTAAGGTGTACTTTCACCTTAAATAACTATTTCCGGCGCAAAATGGCGCAGATGGCTCAGTCGGTAGTTGAAAGATTAGACTTTTTACTATCTCTTGAGGGTGGAAACCCTCGTGGGCAGTAGTGGGAAAGGTGTTTTAAATACAAGGCAAAAACTTATTATTTTGCCTGTAATACAAGAAAAATAAAGGGCCCATATAGCCGAGGCGGTAAACGCACGGGTATTCAGCATGACCATGCTGAGGGTGACGGGTTCGATTCCCGGTCGGTCCAGGATCTTTTCGTAAAGGAAATTTCCTTGACTTCCTTGGGCATAGAGTATCTTCGTGCCTGCCACACGATATACACATGCAAAATGGTCATTAGCAGAGGAAGCTCTCAGTTAATAACTGTGGAAGTGCTCATAGAACACTAAGCTGAGAAGCAGGCTTTGTCCCAGGAGGACGTTACGCCAAGAGAAGAAGAAGAAGAAGAAGAACAAGAAAAATAAATAAAAATAATAATTTAGAAGCCAGAATTGAACATTTGATAAAAACGATTTGCTTTATTTTCACCAGAAAATCGTCAAAATATAAAAACTATCTTAATACGGTTTTTGAATATTGTAAAATTGATTGATTTTTAGTTTTATACGAAAGAGCACCTCTTTCTGAGCCACTATGATTTTTTTTCAGATTTTTTGAACTTTATTTTGATACCTCAAATCAATTACAAAGAGATTTTTTTAAATCGCCTTTTGACAGCTGGGCAATTGCTTGACAGCTTCGCCCAATACAAACTGCGACGAGGGGTGATTCGACAAATCGCCCCTATACAAACCTCTAGCTGATTTTTAAATAGGTTCCCGGGCACCAAAATTAATGAAAATTTGGATTTCGGCTCAGCTTTCAGATTCAGAATATGGAAGTATCTCAACATCGCTAAAGAAGACAATTAGAGCTGCGAAGGTATTTATCAAAACGCATTTACTATTCTAACCATTGTAGACATTCAATTTTATTAAATTGGGTAGGTAGTTAAGCGTTTGGGCATATGTTGTCATAAGTTTGAAAAATTCAATACTTTTATTTAGAACTAACTATAACTATAACTATAACTCTCGGGTTAAAACAATACTTTTCTTATGTTTTTTCAATTTTCAGTGATAAAAACTCACCGTTTTCTGTAAAAACTTGTAAAGATTTTGCCGGAAGCAACACAGGGCATTAAAAATTACTGCGAAATTCTTATTTTTTTTTTAATTTTTTTTTGTATGACAGGCAAAATAATATGTTTTTGCCTTGTATTTTAAACACTTTTCCCACTATTGCCCACGAGGGTTTTCACCCTCAAGAGATAGTAAAAAGTCTAATCTTTCACCTACCGACTGAGCCATCTGCGCCATTTTGCGCCGGAAATAGTTACTTAAGGTGAAAGTACACCTTAAAATATGATAAATTTGCCTATAACTTTTTTGTTTTAAGATATAATGACTTAATATCTTCGGACGAAATGTGTATTTTGACGTCCCGAACAAGTTTGTAGAAGGTCACAAAACTGTAGGATTTTATCTGTTGAAGCTAAACTGAAAAAAACTAGTTTTAGGGGAACTTCGCACAAAACGCTCCATATCTCGAAAACCGTAAGAGGTGGAGCTTTGACATGTTCTACGAATTTTTTTCTCTTATTATGAGCTACAACTTTGCCGAAGACATCAAACTTCAAAAAAAAAATTTCTGAAAAAATAAAAATTTTATCTCACTTCTAGGGGGATTGATCATTAATTACATTTTATCAAAAGACGCCTTTTAACATGCAGAAAAACTTTGTAGAACACGCCAAACCTCTAGAACCAACCTAAAAAAAGTTATTTAATTTTGATCGTAAAATCATCGATTTCGAACACTGTGGAGTGTTTGTTTCCGGAGTGCAGATATTTTTAGGGTGAATAGGTCTCCATGAGTTATGAAAAAGTGCCCAAGGAACATGGGGTCGGAAATCACTGCTAAGTGAGTTAATCACATTTTAAGTTTTTTTAATATAGCTCATCTTTGAAACCCTCTATCTACTAAACTATCAGTCGCACCATCAATGTCAACGCTCGAATTGAAAGCTAATGACTGCTGCTGGTGCTGCCGTCGCGAACAGAGAACGAGTTCGCTCTTTGTCGCGTTGTATCCCCGCCTGTGGAAGATTTCGAGGCGGAGTGTGGCTTCTGTGCCATATTCAGTTTGACGTGCACTATACACTTGTTTTGGACGAAGCGAAAGCGCTGACAAAAGTGTATTAACAAGAGCATCCCCTTCGCACTCGTAGCTCTGCTGCGGTGCTGTTCAGATGGGGAGGTCTATGCGTGCGGGAATTTAGAGCATGCACTAGAGAATGCACTTATTAAATGCATTTTCAAATGTACTAAATGTATTATGTGTAGCGTTATTCTTCTTCTTATTACTGGTATAACATCCCCAATGGAGCAGAGCCTGTTTCTCAGCTCAGCTGATAAACATGCAGCAAAAATTTGCGGGATTTCAAGGTTAATAATGCTCATAAGAAATCTGGGAAATAAATTAATCATTTTAAAAGAAGTTGTTGGTATTTAGAGAACTTTGGGGATTTTTAGGAGATATTGAGGATGTTAAAGGAAACTTAGTACTTATGAGAGTCTTCATGCGAAATGACGCCTTTGTGAAGTCTAAGCATTAAGTTGGACATTTTAGGAGAAGTCGGGGATTTTTAGGGAACATTGGGGATTTTTAGGAGATATCGAGGAAGTTAAAGGAAACTTAGGAATCATCAGGGTCTTCATGGGAAATGATGCTTTTGTGAAGTCTAAGCATTAAGTTGGACATTTTAGGAGAAGTCGGGGATTTTTAGGGAACATTGGGGATTTTTAGGAGATATTGAGGATGTTAAAGGAAACTTAGTACTCATGAGAGTCTTCATGCGAAATGACGCTTTTGTGAAGTCTAAGCATTAAGTTGGACATTTTAGGAGAAGTCGGGGATTTTTAGGGAACATTGGGGATTTTTAGGAGATATTGAGGATGTTAAAGGAAACTTGGTACTCATGAGAGTCTTCATGCGAAATGACGCCTTTGTGAAGTCTAAGCATTAAGTTGGACATTTTAGGAGAAGTCGGGGACTTTTAGGGAACATTGGGGATTTTTAGGAGATATCGAGGATGTTAAAGGAAACTTAGTAATCATGAGAGTCTTCATGGGAAATAACGCCTTTGTGAAGTCTAAGCATTAAGTTGGACATTTTAGGAGAAGTCGGGGATTTTTAGGGAACAGAGTTCCCTCGCAAACGGCATTCAGGATGGCGGTGCTACAAAAAAGTAGCCACCTAGCCATCAATGAAAAGTGATAGCTCGGGGATTTTTAGGGAACATTGGGGATTTTTAGGAGATATTGAGGATGTTAAAGGAAACTAAGGAATCATGAGGGTCTTCATGGGAAATTATGCCTTTGTGAAGTCTAAGCATTAAGTTGGACATTTTAGGAGAAGTTGGGGATTTTTAGGGAACAGAGTTCCCTCGCAAACGGCATTCAGGATGGCGGTGCTACAAAAAAGTAGCCACCTAGCCATCAATGAAAAGTGATAGCTCGGGGATTTTTAGGGAACTTTGGGGATTTTCAGGAGATATTGAGGATGATAAAGGAAACATGGGAATCCTGAGGGTCTTCATGGGAAATGACGCCTTTGTGAAGTCTAAGCATTAAATTGGACATTTTAGGAGAAGTTGGTTATTTTTAGGGAACATTGGAGATTTTTAGGAGATATTGAGGATGTTAAAGGAAACTTAGGAATCATGAGGGTCTTCATGGGAAATGACGCCTTTGTGAAGTCTAAGCATTAAATTGGACATTTTAGGAGAAGTTGGTTATTTTTAGGGAACATTGGAGATTTTTAGGAGATAATGAGGATGTTAAAGGAAACTAAGGAATCATGAGGGTCTTCATGGGAAATTACGCCTTTGTTAAGTCTAAGCATTAAATTGGACATTTTAGGAGAAGTTGGCTATTTTTAGGGAACATTGGAGATTTTTAGGAGATATTGAGGATGTTAAAGGAAACTTAGGAATCATGAGGGTCTTCATGGGAAATGACGCCTTTGTGAAGTCTAAGCATTAAATTGGACATTTTAGGAGAAGTTGGTTATTTTTAGGGAACATTTGAGATTTTTAGGTGATAATGAGGATGTTAAAGGAAACTAAGGAATCATGAGGGTCTTCATGGGAAATGACGCCTTTGTGAAGTCTAAGCATTAAATTGGACATTTTAGGAGAAGTTAGTTATTTTTAGGGAACATTGAAGATTTTTAGGGAACATTGGGGATTTTTAGGAGATATTGAGGATGTTAAAGGAAACTAAGGAATCATGAGGGTCTTCATGGGAAATGACGCATTTGTGAAGTCTAAGCATTAAGTTGGACATTTTAGGAGAAGTTGGGGATTTTAGGGAACATTGGGGATTTTTAGGAGATATTGAGGATGTTAAAGGAAACATGGGAATCATGAGGGTCTTCATGGGAAATGACGCATTTGTGATGTCTAAGCATTAAGTTGGACATTTTAGGAGAAGTTGGGGATTTTTAGGGAACATTGAAGATTTTTAGGGAACATTGGGGATTTTTAGGAGATATTGAGGATGTTAAAGGAAACTAAGGAATCATGAGGGTCTTCATGGGAAATTATGCCTTTGTGAAGTCTAAGCATTGAGTTGGACATTTTAGGAGAAGTTGGGGATTTTTAGGGAACTTTGGGGATTTTCAGGAGATATTGAGGATGATAAAGGAAACATGGGAATCCTGAGGGTCTTCATGGGAAATGACGCCTTTGTGAAGTGAAAGCATTAAAATGGACATTTTAGGAGAAGTTGGTTATTTTTAGGGAACATTGGGGATTTTTAGGAGATATTAAGGATGTTAAATGAAACTTAGGAATCATGAGGGTCTTCATGGGAAATGACGCCTTTGTGAAGTATAAGCATTAAATTGGACATTTTAAGAGAAGTTGGTTATTTTTAGGGAACATTGGGGATTTTTAGGAGATATTGAGGATGTTAAAGAAAATTAAGGAATCATGAGGGTCTTCATGGGAAATGACGCCTTTGTGAAGTCTAAGCATTAAATTGGACATTTTAGGAGAAATTGGTTATTTTTAGGGAACATTGGGGATTTTTAGGAGATATTGAGGATGTTTTTTTTTTCCTCCCCTGTTGGGGAAATTAAGCCACTGCGTCCAATAGGCTGAACTTTTGTGGCATGTCCCGTTTTGATATTCGCATCTAGCCAGCTAATTACCATGTGTCAAGTAATCAGCTACTGCCACGACGCGTCGTCTCCCAGTCAGGTGCAATGGAATTAATAAACTCCAAGACCTTCCCAGGTTTTGCAGACCAGATCTCACTGGGTTGCAAGCAACCACTATTTAGAAATCTTTGCCTGCGCGTGTATAAAGCACCACAACTGCAAAGCAGATGTTCCGTATTACAGAAACGACAGATATCACTCTGAATATGGCCAATATTTTTCAAGTGATACCTGCTCGGGCAGTGTCCAGTTACTAGGCCAGTGTATGTACGTTACACCCGGACGGCGCCCACTTCCACCAACATAGGCTACCGCACCGCCCCTTACACCCAGGCGGCGCTCCTCGTCCATCAACATAAACAACCCGCACCGATCGTTCAACCCAGGCGGTGCCACACATTCATCATCATAGGCATGCACCGCTTAGCAACAACCAACAGGTTGGATTTTGGCTGATCGACCGGCAGTGACACCGATCGATACGCAATCGTCAACGCAGCAGAATCGAAACGGAGACAACGTGACCGACGACGCACCAACGGACCGGATGGCAAACGCTGACGCTAGGTATACGAAGTGATAAAAAGGCTAGGGCACAGTGAAATGACTTCAGTTTTAAGTGTGAATTGTAGAATCTAGGTTTAGTGTTTTTGAATAAATGTTTTTTTTATAAGTCTCGGCGAAGTCTCGCAAAGCTGGCGCAGTCTGGAAAAAAAAGTGGAAGTAGTGTCGCGAAAAGTGATTCGTAGTGCATCAAACCCAACCGAGTTAAGTTCATAGTGAACAGCTGGTGCCCCGGGAAACCATCGGAGAAAGAAAACCACCGAGTTGCGAGCATCAGGAACGAAGAAGGACCCACTTGACGAACCAACCCCCAGGATTCTACAGGATACCTTAAACTCCAGGAGGATGCAGAATATCCTACTGTAAGTAGAAAACTTTTTTCCCCACTCAAGTGAATAAAAGTGAACAAAAAGTGAACAAAAGTGACCCTCGGAATAGGGTAAAATAATAAAAAAAAAACACACACACACACAAACAGACAAAGTTTTTACATTTGTCTAAATACTAAAGTCGTCAATATTCGCCACACCTAAAGTTTTAAAAAGAGAGGATATCTTTTAAAACCTCTTAGGAAAAGCAATATTTTAACGTCTGAAATTAATTTAAAAAAAAAAGTTAAATTAAAAAATGAACCCGGACGTCAAGTCAAGCGGTGAAGTCTCAGGTGAAATCACCAAGGAGCAACTAATATACCAGGTTAAGAAATTAACCGAAAATCAAAATTCATTGATCGACACGATCAATTCTCTAAATAGTAGACGGTCGGAAACTTTCAGCATTCCTGACCAAATCAAAATTATTCCGACTTTTTCTGGAAACAGGAAAGAAACCCTCGCATGGGTTGAGGATGTCGACCAAACCTTGGAAGACCTATTAGAATACGAGGATGATTTCCCTAAATGGAAACAAATCATCCGCGTCATAAAATCAAAAATAACCGGGGACGCCAGAGAAGTTTTGATAGCTTCCGGCAACCCAAAAGAGTGGGAGGACATTAAAGAAATATTACTGAACTCATTTGGCGACAAAAGAGATATAACTTCACACATACAAAGTCTATTTTACATCCGCCAAGGCAAATTAACACTACACGAATATTATCATAAACTAAAATCAATCGATACCGCGATTAAAACATCCGCCGCTCAGATGACGGATTACAAATCATCCATTGAGGCTGTTAACAAATTGATCAGTCTCATGACTTTAACGCGTTATATAGACGGCTTGAACGGGGAACAACTCTCCATGTACGTGAGAAGTTACAGGCCTAAAACACTAGAAGAAGCGCAAGACATTTCAATCCAGCATTCCAACGCCGCTTTTAGGCAAAGAATGGATAAAGGCCCTTCAGCTGGCAAATATCCAGAAATTAAAACCAACCAGATGGAGAAAACCAAGTTCAATCCTCCATATACCAACAAACCTAGCGGCTCAGGCAAATTCAGAAATTCAAAACCAAACGCGGACGACGACGTCTCAATGCGTACCGCTAAGTCTAGAACGGAGGTAAATAACCACAACGACGACCCTGAAACAGAATGCCGTTGCACTAAGGCGAACGAACGGGAACATGACACCCGCGGGCAGCTGAATGATGCAATACTAGATTCGGACGACGACGACGTTCTCGTCGATGATGAACTAAATTTTCTGGTGGGCGCGGCAGAGGCAATAAAAAGGTAAAAGATAATAATTTTATTCCGTACGTTTCGATAAATACAACGAAAGGGGAAATGAAGTTTTTAATCGACACTGGAGCGAATAAAAACTATATCTCTCCGGAACATGTTAATATCCAAAATTGCAAAACGGAAACAGGGATTAAGGTTACAAACATCAGTGGCACCCATACAATATCTAAATCAGCTTCTTTCGACCCATTCCAAATCAATAAAAAGTTAAAGTTCTACATTTTCAAATTCCACAAGTTTTTTGATGGGCTAATTGGTTACGAGTCCCTAAGAGACTTGAACGCCAAAATTGATATCAGCAAAAATTCATTGAAAATTGGCAAGAAAACATTTCATATGCTAAAAAAATTTCCGGAGAACCATAAAATCAATCTAACAGAGCAAGGATTTCAAATGGTGAAAATCAGAACACAGCTAAACGGCGATTTTTGCATAAGTGAAGAAAAACCATATGATCGTTTTACAATGTTACCAGGCCTATATAGAAGTTCAAACAACACAGCTTTCATAGCAGTGCATAACCACGCGAATGCACCGATAGAAATTAATTCCAACGAGATTGAAATTGGAAACGATTCATACAACAGAGTTGATGCGCTTAGTCAGCGAAAACAAAATATGGAAGATGACCCGTTCGACTTGGCCGAATTACCGAACCACGTCGACCTCACAAATTATGCATTTCGAGATGAACACATGAACGAGGAAGAAAAAAGTGCCCTCAAGAAAGTGATCAAAGAACACAAGGAAGTTTTATATGTGGAAACGGACAAACTTACGTTCACACATAAAATCAAACATAACATTCGAACTGTTGACAACATTCCGATTCATTGCAAGTCATACAAATACCCTTATGTGTATGAAAGAGAAGTACAAGAACAAATTCGGAAAATGCTAGCAGATGGAATTGTAAAGGAGTCGATTTCGCCCTACACTTCACCTGTGTGGGTAGTTCCGAAGAAATCGGACGCATCAGGAAAGAAAAAATTTCGTTTAGTTATCGATTACCGAAAGCTAAATGAGAAAACAATTAACGACAAATATCCTATCCCGGAAATCACGGATATTTTAGACAAATTGGGAAAAGCCAAATATTTTTCAACCATTGATTTAGTCTCTGGGTTCCACCAGATTCAATTGGAGGAAAACGATATGGAAAAAACGGCGTTTTCAGTAAACGGTGGCAAATATGAATTCACGCGTATGCCATTCGGTTTGAAAAATGCACCGGCTACTTTTCAAAGAGTCATGGATTGCATTCTAAGAGATTTGATTGGGGTGTGTTGCTTCGTCTACATGGACGATATTATAATTTATTCCAGCTCACTTCAGGAACACGCGTACAACTTAGCTCAGGTTCTCAAAAGACTTCGAGATGCTAGGTTGAAAATACAACTTGACAAATGTGAGTTTTTTAGAAAGGAAACTCAGTTCTTAGGACATACGGTTTCGGAAGAAGGGGTTCGACCAAACAATGACAAAATTAAAATCATTCAACAATGGCCAACACCTCGTTCGGAAAAAGAAATTCGTCAATTTTTAGGACTTTTGGGTTACTATAGGCGCTTTATAAAAGATTTCGCCAAAATAGTGAAACCATTGACAAAACTTTTAAGACAAGATTGTGATTTCGAAATTACACCTGAAACCGAAGCATGCTTTCAAAAATGCAAGCAACTTTTGACTCTCGATCCAGTGTTGATATACCCTGATTTCACCAAAGAGTTCATCTTGACAACCGACGCAAGCGATTTTGCTATCGGCGCAGTATTATCCCAAGGCCCTGTAGGCAAAGATAGGCCCATTGCTTACGCTTCGCGGACATTGAGTAAAACAGAGGAAAGGTACTCAGCGACAGAGAAAGAATTTCTTGCGATTGTTTGGGCGGTGAACCATTTCAGACCGTACCTCTACGGAAGAAAATTCAAGATGTTTACAGATCATCAACCATTGACTTTTTCCTTTACCAACGCTAATCACCGTATTATCAGGGGTAAACTGAAACTTGAAGAATTTGATTACGAATTAATTTATAAACCCGGAAAGCAAAACGTAGTTGCCGACGCTTTATCTCGAGTAAGAGAACTAGACGCTAACGCAAATTCTCAATCATCACTTGACGTCGAACCCTCCGAACATGAAGATGATGCATCAGACGACGAAAGCGATGGTATGACAGTACACTCAGCAGATACAAGCGACGACTATTTTATCCCTTGTACCGAAAAGCCGATAAATACTTTTAGAACTCAGATTATTTTCAAGATCGGGAACATTGATCTAACAGCATACGAACAAATATTTCCAAAATATCACCGGCATACAATAACTAAAAATCTTTACACCGAGGAAGAAATCGTCGAATATCTCAAACGTACTCTAAACCCAAGAGGCGTAAATTGCCTTAGAGTCCCCATATCGCTTATCCAACTGGTACAAGAAGTATACAAGAAACACTTCTCTTCTAATCGATCCTATAAAGTTTTCATTTCAGAAATCCTCCTAGATGATGTACGCGTAGACGAGGAACAGGACGAAATTGTTAGAAACACGCATAACTACGGACACAGAGGGATCAAAGAAAACAAAAATCAAATAATACAAAAACATTATTTTCCCCAACTCGAACGAAAAATCAAAATTTTCATTGACTCCTGCGATATTTGCAAAAAAGCCAAATATAACAGGAAGCCACCAAATTTGATAAGAAAAAGCACTTTTGGAAACAAACCGTTCGATCGAGTTCATATTGATATTTTCTTCTTAAAAGGTTCAAAGTGGCTTACCATAGTTGACTCGTTCTCGAAGTTTGCAAACGCAATCTTTTTGGAAAGTAGAACGATAGTCGACATCAAAAAAGCGATAACCGAACACATTAGACAATTCGGAAGACCGCAAACTATTGTGAGTGACCAAGAACCTGCTTTCAGATCGATAGACTTCATCGGTTTTCTCAACGACTTAGGAATCGAAATACATTTCGCGAGTAGTTCAAATTCAAACGGTATCGTGGAACGATTCCATTCCACACTTATCGAAATTTTTCGGACAAATAATGCAAAATTTAATGATTTACCAATCTCGGATCAAGTTAACGTCGCGGTAGACATTTACAACAACAGTTTTCACTCCGCTATTAAAAACCAACCGCGAAATGTAGTATTCAATAATTCGGGATGTACAAACGTAGAGGAAATCGCGGAAAAATCGAAAAATCTTCAATCCGCAGTAAAAGTCGAACTAAACAAAAGAAAAAGTAAATACGAGAAACAAAACGAAGATAACGAAAAACCCATAGAATTCAAAACCGGCGACACTAAGTACATAAAAATTTCACAACGTTTAACTAAAGATAAAAACCCAAATAAATTAACATCAGTTAAACAAAACAACGAACTGACATTCAAAGATGTCAATGATATAAAAATCCACAAAAACCGCGTAAAAAAATAAAACAAAACGCTAAACATTAATAATAATAATAATGCCATATAAATCAAATCATCTTTCTTGCAGATTAATCATCATCAAAACAGTAATCGCCACCAACTACAAAGAAATACCAAACAGCAATGGATTGGTAGCATTTAAATTACAAACAGTAAAAGTCCAAATCGGATACGAACGGACACTGCATATGATTAATCTCACATCCTTGGAAGCCCATCTACAAAACATAGAGAATATTATCACATCATTTAGGACGATAGAACACCTAGAACAAACACTTTGGGATAAAATCAAAATTGCTAAAGATAAACTTTATAGCCTTATACCACACCGAACAAAAAGAGGTCTAGTAGACGCATTAGGCACAGCAATAAAATTCATCGCGGGTAACCCAGATAATAATGACCTTGAGATCTTGCACCGTAGCTTAGGAATACTAAAAACGCAGGGAAATAAGCTTGTAACCAACCAACTGCAACAAATCCGTATCAACGAACTTTTCGCCAACAAACTTAATAACATTTCGAATTCATTAAATATGATCAGCTCAAGGATTTCTAAACAGTATAACACGGTAGAAGATTTGAAAGCAGATTTAGAATTCATCAACCTCATTTGGAACGTTGATAAAATAATTCACATACTAGAAGATATCGAAGAACAGATCGAATTTGCAAGATTGGGCCTTATAAACAAAAACATTCTCTCTTTAGAAGAAAAGCAGTTTTTATTTGATAAACTTAGGAGGCAAAACTTGAATCTTTATTATTTGGATGAGCTATTTCAGTATACCTCAGCGAGCGTTGGCATCAGCAAAACCCAAGCAACACTACTAGTGAAAACCCCAATCCTGGACCCAAGAGCGTTCGATCTCCTAGAACTCCACACCCTGAGAGTTAACAATACGCGTATCGACACGTATATCAATTTGGTCGCAAAACACGGGAATACAGTCTACTATCAACAATCTAGATGCAACATCTGCGACAACAGCAACTTGATCGAGGACGATTGCATTTACAACATACTGACACAACAAACACCCACATGCAAAATGATGAAGACAAAGCAAACAACAACAGTCAAGGAAATCACTCTAGGAGTCATTTTAATCGACCCTACCGAAAACGTAGAAATAAAGGACTCCTGCGGAAACTCCAGAATGGTAAGAGAGGCTATAATAATTGAAACCACGAATTGTACCATCAAAATTCGTAACTTAACATTCAACGGAAAACCTGACGTAACTCACCAGAAAGAGTACCTCATCCCAATATACAGCAAACCTCTCCAAAACGGAAACTTATCAGAGATTGACACCGAAGATGATAGATTACAGTTTCAAAATCTCGAGGATCTTAACGAAGTTCAACTTTCTCTGAACAACTTCAAGCGACGGCTAACCATCGGAGGAGGATCACTCCTCGCATTAACCATTCTTTGTTTCTTTACATTATTTTTCTTCTACAAGAAAGCAACATCGAGAATGGAAGATAAAGCTTTGGGAACTTTACCGGAGCTTCGCACAGTGATACAAACAAAGGACATCCACGAGGACATCTGGCCAACCGAAAGCAAACCCGAGAAGGCGAACCAGAAATTCATCCCAATTCCAAGGATCGGCATGCCGAAAACTTCAACCGAGGACGCTTGAATCTAAGGGGGGAGACGTTACACCCGGACGGCGCCCACTTCCACCAACATAGGCTACCGCACCGCCCCTTACACCCAGGCGGCGCTCCTCGTCCATCAACATAAACAACCCGCACCGATCGTTCAACCCAGGCGGTGCCACACATTCATCATCATAGGCATGCACCGCTTAGCAACAACCAACAGGTTGGATTTTGGCTGATCGACCGGCAGTGACACCGATCGATACGCAATCGTCAACGCAGCAGAATCGAAACGGAGACAACGTGACCGACGACGCACCAACGGACCGGATGGCAAACGCTGACGCTAGGTATACGAAGTGATAAAAAGGCTAGGGCACAGTGAAATGACTTCAGTTTTAAGTGTGAATTGTAGAATCTAGGTTTAGTGTTTTTGAATAAATGTTTTTTTTATAAGTCTCGGCGAAGTCTCGCAAAGCTTGTACATAGAGCTCTCTTGTTGAGCTCTAAGAGCTTTTTAATTTTAGAAGCATTTGGTGTTATAAATCGTTTTGACTGATTGCAATTTTTGACGTCCATCCAATTGGATATCACCCTCTGCTCAGCCCAGCGTTTCAGGTCAATTTTAATTGTACAGTTTGATATACCACAGAATGGTTCTGGACCAGCAAACTGTAAATTGGAACCACTTTTAGCAAGCTCGTCTGCCATTTCATTTCCTTCAATGCCACAGTGACCTGGAACCCAGTATAAGTTTACTGAATTCCCTTGGCACAGCCTGCGCAGTGAAAGAATGCATTCCCAGACAAGCTTTGAAGTACATTTGTAAGCGCACAATGCTTTTAGTGCAGCTTGACTATCTGAGAAAATACAAATATTTGCGTATCTGTATTTTCTCTCAAGGCAGATATTTGCGCATTTCAAAATAGCAAGAATCTCTGCTTGAAACACCGTAGGATAGTGTCCCATCGCCACTGAAATTTGTATTCCAGGGCCGTAGATTCCCGCTCCCGTTTTTATTCCAACTTTTGAGCCATCTGTGAAGAATTTGATTGACCCTTGACGAACAGTGGGACCTCCGACTTCCCATGCCCTAATTTTCGCAAGCTTTGTTTGTGTGGTAGCCTCTTTCGTTTTTGGCCACCAGACAAACGAAGCATACGTCACTTTTGGGCGGATTATGGCAGTATAAATCCACATTATCATTTTTGGTTTCAAGCCCCACTTCCTGCCAATAGTTTTGGAGCATAACCAGAACGCACTTGTTGCCTTACCGATCACGGACTCAATTTGAGCATTCCAGTTCAGTTTAGCATCCAGTATCAAACCTAAGTATTTGACTCATAAACATTTCAACTCGTTCAAGTCTCAGCAATTCCTTTTCTGCTTCTAATTGCACGTACTCGTGCAAAGGTAGCAGATTGAGAATCGCATCTAAAGCTTTTGATGGAGTGCTTCGCATCGCTCCTGTAACAGCAATGGACGCAAGACGTTGAATTTTCGCAAGCTTTGTTTGTGTGGTAGCCTCTTTCGTTTTTGGCCACCAGACAAACGAAGCATACGTCACTTTTGGGCGGATTATGGCAGTATAAATCCACATTATCATTTTTGGTTTCAAGCCCCACTTCCTGCCAATAGTTTTGGAGCATAACCAGAACGCACTTGTTGCCTTACCGATCACGGACTCAATTTGAGCATTCCAGTTCAGTTTAGCATCCAGTATCAAACCTAAGTATTTGACTCGATCACTAGGATGAATTTGTATCCCTCCAAGCCGAAAAGCTTTTAGGTTGATCTTCCTTCTCCTAGTGAAAGGGACAATTACGGCTTTTGACGGGTTGATGCTAAGGCCCTCCTTAATACACCATGAATGTGTATAGTTTAGGGCCCTTTGCATTCTCTCCGAAACAGTTTCGTCATACTTTCCTCTCACTATTATGACTATATCGTCTGCAAAGCCCACAACTTCGAAACCTTTTTCCTTCAAGCTTCTTAGAAGATCGTCTACAACTAAGGACCACAATAGTGGTGAGAGGACTCCTCCTTGAGGGCAACCTTTCGTTGCCCTTACTGTTATAGAAGAACTTCCCAGCTCAGAGGTGATTTCTCTTTTTGCAAGCACAGTATAAATCCAATGTATGATACATTGGTCGAAGTTTTTGTTCTCCATGGCACGCTTCATAGATGAATAGGAGGCATTATCAAATGCTCCTTCTATGTCTAAAAAGGCGCATAGAGCTATTTCTTTTGCTGAAAACGTTTTTTCCACTTTTGTTACTAGCGAATGAAGTGCTGTAACCGTTGACTTACCAGATTGATAAGCAAACTGGAAGTCAGATAGGGGATGGTCTTTTATGTAAGAAGAATTGATAAAATCCTTCAAAACCTTTTCCATAGTCTTCAACAAAACTGAAGAAAGACTAATTGGCCTGTATGCTTTGGGATGCGTCTTGTCTCGCTTCCCCTTTTTTGGTATAAAGATAACTTTTACAAGTCTCCATTTTGATGGAACGTAATTCAATCTTAAACTAGCCTTGAACATCTCAATTAGTGATGGTACCAACACCGCTTCTCCATTTTGAATCAGTGCTGGAAATATTCCATCAACTCCTGCAGATTTAAAAGGCTGAAAAGATCTAATTGCATTTTCCACTCTGGCCTTCGTGAAGATTTCATCAGCTAAATCTGAGGTGGTGTTTATTGTCCTAGTTGACTCCGAAGAGTTTATACTAGGACATCCTTCACCTTCCAGAGATATAGTATCATTGGAATCCACACTTAGAACCGAACCCGGAAAATGGGTTTCCATCATCAAATCCAAAGTTTCACGAGGAGTTTTGGTAAAAGCTCCATCGTCGCGCTTCAGGTTTCCCAATTCATTTGAATGATCTTTTGCGAGCGTTTTCTGTAGTCTTGCAACTACAGGAGTGCTGTTTATGTTTTCACATGTCAGCATCCAAGACTTTCTTTTAGATTTTCGTATTTCGTTGTTGTACTCAGTCAGGGCTTTCCTGTACTGAGTCCAATCTCCCGTTTGTTTCGCTCTATTGAACATTTTACGAGAAAATTTTCTAAGGCGATCCAGTTTAAAGTTCCACCATGGCACGTCTCTAGTAGAAGACGATTGTATGGTGGAACAACTTCCGTTAAAGGAATTGATGATACTTTCATTTACCCTTTGAGAAAATGATTCCAACTTTTGGGTTGAATCAATAGGTTCTCCCATTGTAAATGAATGCGTATTCAACAATTCTACATATTGATCCCAGTTTGTCCTCCTGGGATTTCTAAATGCGGTTCTAGAGTAATCTCCACCACTCCAATTGAAGATTATGTGTTTATGATCAGATAGAGAAATCTCATCTGACACGTGCCAGTTTGTGATCTTGTCAAAGATTGCAGCATTGCACAGTGTTAGATCCAAGACCTCTTGTCTGATTACATTTGAGAAAGTAGGTTTATCACCATTATTGCAAATGTCTATATTGTTAGAAGACAGATACTCTAATAGTGACTCACCTCGACTGTTAATATCCGTACTACCCCAAACCGTGTGATGTGCATTGGCGTCACAGCCAATGATAAACGATTTGTTGTTTTCTTTACAGAATTGAACAAATGATGCGATCTCAGGAGGAGGTACCTCAGGAACATCACCAGGAAAGTAAGCTGAAGCCACAGCGATCTCAGTTTTACCTCTAGTGGTTGGTACCTCTACCATGACCGCAACAATGTCCTTTCTGATAAACTCTGTAATAGGATAGCATTTTAACGTTTTGCGTACTAAGACAGCGGTTCTGGGAGAATCTTGTTGCTCATCATAAAATAGTTTACTATTTTGTGTCAGAACACCAAGAATCTTTCGTTTGTTGGACCACGGCTCTTGAATAAGCGCCACTTCCAGTCCTTCTTTTTTAAACCTTCGACTCAACACAGCAGAAGCACCTTTTGCGTGATGAAGGTTTACCTGTATGAACTTAATTCCCGCCATAAAATAATTTCATTTACCCACTTTTATTAAACCTCGGAATTGAGACGTAAGAAAAGTGGCCGATTATCCCGGAGACAAATAAGGTCCACTGAGTCATTGCTCCGTTTAACACAGTAAGGGCAACATACTGTGGAGGGTGCCCTGGTACTCCACAGGCTCCGTTCACGGTTAAGTTTTTATTAGACCCCCCTAACCATTCATTCCTAGGCACGGTACGCTTAACACATTGAATTAGGGGTCGCTTGTTTGGTGGACTTTTACCACCGGATTGGGCAATCCGTAGTGATATTCTTAGCCAGTTGAGGTAACTGCTACCGCCACTACACGGCTATCTAGGCTGATCGGGAATAGAAATTAATATTGATGATCAACTTCTTTAGAGCCCGAACAGCCGGCATGTTAAAGGATGTTAAATGAAACTTAGGAATCATGAGGGTCTTCATGGGAAATGACGCCTTTGTGAAGTCTAAGCATTAAATTGGACATTTTAGGAGAAGTTGGTTATTTTTAGGGAACATTGGGGATTTTTAGGAGATATTAAGGATGTTAAAGGAAACTTAGGAATCATGAGGGTCTTCATGGGAAATGACGCCTTTGTGAAGTCTAAGCATTAAATTGGACATTTTAGGAGAAGTTGGTTATTTTTAGGGAACATTGGAGATTTTTAGGGAACATTGGGGATTTTTAGGAGATATTGAGGATGTTAAAGGAAACTAAGGAATCATGAGGGTCTTCATGGGAAATGACGCATTTGTGAAGTCTAAGCATTAAGTTGGACATTTTAGGAGAAGTTGGGGATTTTAGTGAAGATTGGGGATTTTTAGGAGATACTAGCTGTCCCAGCAAACTTTGTCTTGCCAAGCTGTGGTGGTTTGACAGCTGTTGAAGACATCGCAGCAACGCAGTCTAGATTGATTTCAATTCAATCACGCCAAATTTCTTCTCGGCTCATGAAAAAATAGTAATTTTACATTCTTTATTCTTCTTGGATGATTTTCGTAACTTTTTATCTATATAAACACAGACAAAATGAATATGAATTGAACCGTGCAAGAGTCATGCTGATCGGTTCATCCGTTCGTGAGTTTTGTTGCCTCAAAGGAACTTCAAACTCATTTTTATATATATAGATTGAGGATGCTAAAGGGAACTTAGGAATCATGAGGGTCTTCATGGGAAATGATGCTTTTGTGAAGTTTAAGCATTAAGTTGGACAGTTTGGGAGAAGTTGGGGATTTTAGGGAACAGTGGAGATTTTTAGGGAACATTAGGGATTTTAAGGAGATATTGAGTATGTTAAAGGAAACTAAGGAATCATGAGGGTCTTCATGGGAAATGACGCATTTGTGAAGTCTTAGCATTAAGTTGGACATTTTAGGAGAATTTGGGGATTTTTAGGGAACATTGGAGATTTTTAGGGAACATTGGGGATTTTAAGGAGATATTGAGGATGTTAAAGGACACTAAGGAATCATGAGGGTCTTCATCAGAAATTACGCCGTTGTGAAGTCTAAGCATTAAATTGGACATTTTAGGAGAAGTTGGGGATTTTTAGGGAACATTGGGGATTTTCAGGAGATATTGAGGATGTTAAAGGAAACATAGGAATCATGAGGGTCTTCATGGGAAATAACGGCTTTGTGAAGTCTAAGAATTAAGTTGGACATTTTAGGAGAAGTTGGGAATTTTTTGGGAACGTAGGGGATTTTTAGGAGATATTGAGGATATTAGAGGAAACTTAGGAGTCATGGGAAATGATGCTTATGTGAAGTCTAAGCATTAAGTTGGACATTTTAGAAGAAGTTGGATATTTTTAGGGAACGTTTGGGATTTTTTGGAAAAGTTTGGGATTTTAGGGAACGTTGGGGATTTTAGGAGATATTGGGAGGTCAAAGGCAAGCTAGGAATCATGTTGGTATTCATGGGAAATGATGTCTTTGTGAAATCTAAGCATTAAGTTGGACATTTTAGGAGAAGTTAAGGATTTGTAGAGAACGTTCTCTGAAAATCCTCAACGTTCCCTCAAAATCCCCAACTTCTCTTAAAATGTCCAAACTAATGCTTAGATTTCACAAAGACATCAATTTCAATGAAGACTCTCATGATTCCTTGCTTGCTTCTGACCTTCCAATAGCTTCTAAAATCCCCAACGCTCCCTAAATATCCAAAACTTCTCCTAAAATGTCCAACTTAATGCTTGGATTTCACAAAGGCATAATTTCACATGAAGACTTTCATGATTCCTATGTTTCTTCTAACATTCTCAATATCTCCTAAAAATCCCCAACTTCTCCTAAAATGTTCAACTTAATGCTTAGACTGCACAAAAGCATCATTTCCCATGACGACCCTCATGATTCCTAAGTTTCCTTTAACATCCTCAATATCTACTAAAAATCCTCAATGTTCTCTAAAAATCCGCAACGTTCCCTAAAAATCCCAAACTTCTCCCAAAATGTCCAACTCAATGCTTAGATTTCCCTAAAGCATCATTTCCCGAGGACTCTCATGATTCCTATGTTTCCTTTAACATCCTCAATATCTCCTAAAATCCCCAACGTTGCCTAAAAATCCCCAACTTCTCCTAAAATGTCCAACTTAATGCTTAGACTTCACAAAGGCGTCATTTCCCATGAAGACCCTCATGATTCCCATGTTTCCTTTAACATCCTCAATATCTCCTAAAAATCCCCAATGTTCCCTAAAAATCCCCAACTTCTCCTAAAATGTCCAACTTAATGCTAAGACTTCACAAAGGCGTCATTTCCCATGAAGACCCTCATGATTCCCATGTTTCCTTTAACATCCTCAATATCTCCTGAAAATCCCCAATATTCCCTAAAAATCCCCAACTTCTCCTAAAATGTCCAACTTAATGCTTAAACTTCACAAAAACATCATTTCCCATGACGACCCTCATGATTCCTAAGTTTCCTTTAGCATCCTCAATATCTCCTAAAAATCCCCAATGTTCCCTAAAAATCCCCAATGTTCCCTAAAAATCCACAACTTCTCCTAAAATGTCCAACTTAATGCTTAGACTTCACAAAGACGTAATTTCCCATGAAGACCCTCATGATTCCTAAGTTTCCTTTAACATCCTCAATATCTCCTGAAAATCCTCAATGTTCCCTAAAAATAACCAACTTCTCCTAAAATGTCCAACTTAATGCTAAGACTTCACAAAGGCGTCGTTTCCCATGAAGACCCTCATGATTCCTAAGTTTCCTTTAACATACTCAATATCTCCTAAAAATCCCCAATGTTCCCTAAAAATCCCCAACTTCTCCTAAAATGTCCAACTCAATGCTTAGATTTCCCTAAAGCATCATTTCCCGAGGACTCTCATGGTTCCTATGTTTCTTCTAACATCCTCAATATCTCCTAAAAATCCTCAATGTTCCCTAAAAATCCCCAACTTCTCCTAAAATGTCCAACTTAATGCTAAGACTTCACAAAGGCGTCGTTTCCCATGAAGACCCTCATGATTCCTAAGTTTCCTTTAACATCCTCAATATCTCCTAAAAATCTCCAATGTTCCCTAAAAATCCCCAACTTCTCCTAAAATGTCCAACTAAATGCTTAAACTTCACAAAAGCATCATTTCCCATGACGACCCTCATGATTCCTAAGTTTCCTTTAGCATCCTCAATATCTCCTAAAAATCCCCAATGTTCCCTAAAACCCCCAACTTCTTCTAAAATGTCCAACTTAATGCTTGGATTTCGCAAAGGCATAATTTCACATGAAGACTTTCAGGATTCCTATGTTTCTTCTAACATCCTCAATATCTCCTAAAAATCCCCAACTTCTCCTAAAATGTCCAACTCAATGCTTAGATTTCCCTAAAGCATCATTTCCCGAGGACTCTCATGATTCCTATGTTTCCTTTAACATCCTCAATATCTCCTAAAATCCCCAACGTTGCCTAAAAATCCCCAACTTCTCCTAAAATGTCCAACTTAATGCTTAGACTTCACAAAGGCGTCATTTCCCATGAAGACCCTCATGATTCCCATGTTTCCTTTAACATCCTCAATATCTCCTAAAAATCCCCAATGTTCCCTAAAAATCCCCAACTTCTCCTAAAATGTCCAACTTAATGCTAAGACTTCACAAAGGCGTCATTTCCCATGAAGACCCTCATGATTCCCATGTTTCCTTTAACATCCTCAATATCTCCTGAAAATCCCCAATATTCCCTAAAAATCCCCAACTTCTCCTAAAATGTCCAACTTAATGCTTAAACTTCACAAAAACATCATTTCCCATGACGACCCTCATGATTCCTAAGTTTCCTTTAGCATCCTCAATATCTCCTAAAAATCCTCAATGTTCCCTAAAAATCCCCAATGTTCCCTAAAAATCCCCAACTTCTCCTAAAATGTCCAACTTAATGCTTAGACTTCACAAAGACGTCATTTCCCATGAAGACCCTCATGATTCCTAAGTTTCTTTTAACATCCTCAATATCTCCTGAAAATCCCCAATGTTCCCTAAAAATAATCAACTTCTCCTAAAATGTCCAACCTAATGCTAAGACTTCACAAATGCGTCGTTTCCCATGAAGACCCTCATGATTCCTAAGTTTTCTCTAACATCCTCAATATCTCCTAAAAATCCCCAATGTTCCCTAAAAATCTCCAATGTTCCCTAAAAATCCCCAACTTCTCCTAAAATGTCCAACTTAATGCTTAGACTTCACAAATGCGTCATTTCCCATGAAGACCCTCATGATTCCCATGTTTCCTTTAACATCCTCAATATCTCCTAAAAATCCCCAATGTTCCCTAAAATCCCCAACTTCTCCTAAAATGTCCAACTTAATGCTTAGACTTCACAAATGCGTCATTTCCCATGAAGACCCTCATGATTCCCATGTTTCCTTTAACATCCTCAATATCTCCTAAAAATCCCCAATGTTCCCTAAAATCCCCAACTTCTCCTAAAATGTCCAACTTAATGCTTAGACTTCACAAAGGCGTCATTTCCCATGAAGACCCTCATGATTCCTAAGTTTCCTTTAACATCCTCAATATCTCCTAAAAATCTCCAATGTTCCCTAAAAATAACCAACTTCTCCTAAAATGTCAAATTTAATGCTTAGACTTCACAAAGGCGTCATTTCCCATGAAGACCCTCATGATTCCCATGTTTCCTTTAACATCCTCAATATCTCCTAAAAATCCCCAATGTTCCCTAAAATCCCCAACTTCTCCTAAAATGTCCAACTTAATGCTTAGACTTCACAAAGGCGTCATTTCCCATGAAGACCCTCAGGATTCCCATGTTTCCTTTATCATCCTCAATATCTCCTGAAAATCCCCAATGTTCCCTAAAAATCCCCAATGTTCCCTAAAAATCCCCAACTTCTCCTAAAATGTCCAACTTAATACTTAGACTTCACAAAGCCGTCATTTTCCATGAAGACCCTCATGATTCCTAAGTTTCCTTTAACATCCTCAATATCTTCTAAAAATCCCCAATGTTCCCTAAAAATCCCCAACTTCTTCTAAAATGTCCAACTTAATGCTTAGACTTGGATTTGGATTGGCTTGGATTTGGATGACGAACCGGTGTCGGACAGGATAGTCTGAACTCATCCACGAAGACGGAGAGCGGTGTGGAATCGATCGTACGGACTGGATCAGCCGCACGCTTCTTCAGTTGGTTCGCGTGTGACCGGATCAATCGTTGCCTGTCCACCAGGAAAACGTTATAGTTAACCTTCCCGATGCACTCGATGATGGTGGCTGCTTCCCATTACCAGGCGTTTGCTTGGTGAACCTGAGCGTAGACTGAGTCACCAGGTTCGAAAATCCTCGCAATTGCACCGTGCTTCTTATTGAACTTTTCGTTTTGCTTTTCAGGTTTGCTTGACGATGGACTGTAGCATTCAGTCTGCGGGAGTAAGAGTGAGGAAATTGTCCGGATTGGCCTACCGAACATGATTTCTGCCGGGGATTTTCCGTCGAGGTCGCTGGTCGGAGTGGTACGGTACACTTGCAGAAACGTTTGAAGTGCGCTGTCCAGTGATTCTCCCCCCGAACGGATTTTGCGAAGGCTCCGTTTGACCGTGTCAACGAATCGTTCCGCCAACCCGTTGGATTGCGGATGGTACGGTGCTGTCCGAAGGTGTTGTATTCCTAGGCTTTGGCAGAATGTCCGGAATTCGTGTCCGGCGAACTGGGGACCGTTGTCCGAAACGATGGTTTCCGGTATGCCAAAAGTAGCGAAAGATTCGGAGAGCAAACGCATAGTGGTATTCGCTGTTGTTGTCCTGGTAGCGAAAACCTCTGGCCACTTGGAGAATGGATCCACCACGACCAAGAAATACACGCCATCGACAGGTCCGGCGTAGTCGATGTGTATTCTGGACCATGGTTTCGACGGTGCAGGCCAGGATTCGAGGGTTGTTTTGACCGGCGCTTTGCCAGCTACGCAGCAAAGATTGCAGTTGCGGACGAACTCCTCGATTTCGTCGTCGATGCCGGGCCAGTACACGAAACTGCGAGCGATTGCCTTCATGCGAACCACTCCTGGGTGGCCTCGGTGGAACTGCTTCAGGATTTTCTTACGGAATTGGTCAGGAACCACCACACGGTCGTGTAGCATCACGCAGCCATTGACGATGCTGAGCGAGTCCCGCCGATTGTAGTACGGCAAGAGATCCGGATCGTTCACTGGCTTCGAGTCGCGTGGCCAGCCTTTCTCGATGAAACTCGCCACCGATTGCAGAACCCTGTTCTCCTTTGTCGCATGTTGTAGCGCTGTGAATGATACTGGAAGTTTGTCTAGCGAGTCGTTAACTATACTCACCATGTCTTCTTCCAGGTTGATTGCTGCCACGACGTATTCCTCTTCCGGACAGGCGGTCCGATCGATGAGCTGGGATAGCATGTCGGCGCAACCGAAATCGTTGGTGGAAATGTGCTGGATGTCGAAGTCGTAGTTCAGCATAATCAGCGCCCACCGTTGCAGTCGGTTGGCAGTGTGCAACGGTATGCCCTTCTTCGAGCCGAAAATTGCGAGTAGCGGCTTGTGGTCTGTCTGCAGGGTGAAGTGGCGTCCCAGCAGATATTTGTGGAACTTGGTCACCGCGTACACGAGAGCCAATGCTTCCTTCTCCGGTTGACCATAACCTTGCTTGGCTGGTGTGAGCGAACGAGAAGCGTGCTGAGCTGCCTTCATTCTGGCGTCCGGAAATTTGTGCAGTATCACCGCACCAATGCCGGTGTTGCAGGCGTCTGCTGCAACGATGATAGGCAGCGTTGGGTCGTAGTGTGTCAGCAGCAGCTCGGACTGCAGAACCGCTTTGAACTTTTCGAACGATTGCTGGCATCGGTCGTTCCACTGCCACTTGACATCTTTCTTCAGCAGCTGGTCCAGCGGGTGACGTAGCTCGTGGATGTTGCGTACAAACCTACCGTAGTAGTTGACGGCCCCGAGAAACGAGCGCAATTCGGTCACGTTGGTTGGTGCTGGGATGTTGGCGATGGCTTGCAGCTTCTCTGTATCTGGGCGGATGCCATGACGATCCACAATGTGACCCAGATAACCGAGTTCAGTCTGGAAAAACTTGCACTTTTCCGCCTTGACGTGGAACCCGTACTGCGCCAGCCGAGTCAGCAGCTTGTTGAGGGACTTAGCGTGTTCCTCCCAGGTAGCACCAAAAACTATGGCGTCGTCGATGAAGGAGCGCACGCCTGGAATGTCGGCAGTCATGCCGTCGACCAACCGCTGGAATGCCCCTGGTGCGGATTTCACCCCTGGAGCGAGGCGGTTGAATTGGAATCGATCGACGCAGGTGTCGTTTCCGGTTTACCCAGCTGATGCCAGGTTTGCTCGCAGATCACCGTTATGTCGCTTGCGGAGTCCAGTTGCAGCGACGTGGTGACGTCGTTGATGGTTGTCGTCACGAATCTTCGCTTCCTGGAACGGTTTGCGATGTTGTTCACCACGGAGACTCCTCGGGTTTGAGAACTGGAACCGCCGTAATGTTTTTGCTTCTTCTTTGCAGGCTTCTTCGCGGTCGGATGAGCTGGGCTGGAATCACCGCCGGGCGATTTCTTGATGCAGCCGCAGTAACCTTCCTTGTGACCGACGCGATCACATGTCTTGCAGCGATGGTCGGAAAACGGGCAGTCACGGACGTAGTGGACCTGACCGCATTGCCAGCATGGTGTGGATGGAAGTGGCTTACCTTTCGGCTTCGGTGGACGTTGGGACTGGTGCTCCTTTTTCTCCGAGACCGCGTGGACGGCTTGCTTCGAACCTGATGGTTTTTCGATGAGCGTCGTGTCCGCCTTGAGATTGACCAGTCGTTGGAACTCGTCGATGAGCGTCTGGAGAGTCACTGGTGCATCAGCCGTCTCGCCCTCCATGCGGGAAAGAAGTCGTGCTCGGATATCGGCGTAGCGTGGTGCCTTGAGACCACACACGAAAACCAAGCACTTGAAGTGATCGATGTTCACTTTTTCGAACTCGAACTCCTCGCAAGCACGATTTACCTTTCCACCGTAGCTGATGATGTCGTCGGCCTCGTTTTTCACCAGCTGCAGGCACTGGAAGCGCTTGTTAAAAACGGATGTCGGTGTGCCGAAAATTTTCTTCAGCGTGGAAACCGTTTCGTCGAAATCGATGTCTTTCGGAAGCCTGGGCAGGATGTAGTTCACGTAGCGGCTGTGTGAAGCGTGATCCAGCTTCCGCAGTAGAAGACGTACCTTGGCCGCGTCGTCGAGATTCCGGGCGTCGTTGTCGAAAAGGTCCGAATAACGTGCAAACCACTTTTCGAAGGTGATGCCGTTTTCGGGGTCGTACACAAACTCGTTGATGTTCGTGGAGAGGGACTCTAGCACTTTCTCCTGGCTGATCGGCGTCGGCGTGGCCAATCGTTGGAGCAGTTGAGCCATTTGCAGAATCGTTTGCTGCATTTCCTTCCCGTGTGCGGAAAACGAATTTGTCGCCATTTTCGCTGCTGTGCCGTTGTGGAACTCGTTGCGTTTTACCTCGTCGCCAAAAATGTTGTGTTTCGGCCAAAAACGTTGAATTTCGGAACCAGCCGAAACAGTGAAAAAACGTGGTTTTACTAATTCAATTACGAGCTAATTTTATTGCGTCTATACTTGGCTAGTGTTCACCACAAAAGAGACCGAGTGAGGCTCGGGCAACGCACAGGTTGCTGTGATGGAAAAACGTGTTGCTATGGTAACGAATTCAAATTTGAATTTTTGCGCGGTGTGCTATGATCACACCTAACAGTGGCGGCCCGATAATATTCACCGACAAATTTCAATGTACAGTGTCTGTTATGATTATTTTGATTAATTTTGAACCAATTTTTTTTTCAATATTCAATTAGACTAAAGAAGTCCGTTAAATTATTAAAGAATAAATAAATAAATAGTGGAACTATTGATAAACAATCAAAAACCTATTGATTTACAACCAAAAATTCTGGAGCAACATTTGAAAAGGGCATACAAGCATTGGTAAACATAAACAATGACTTCAAACGTCGCTCCTGAGCCCCCATCAGCTATTCACAAAAACTAAGGCCGTTAACAGATAGAGCGACCATCGATCTGTTGGATAACGGTGTTCATTTGCGTGGGCGGGCTGCTGTTATGCCCTACGGAGCGTTTTCGAAAAAAGACACAAGACCTCTTGGGCCCTTTTCAAATGTTGCTCCAGTATTGTTTCATTGTTATTGTTATTGTTATTTATTTTTAACTAAAAATTTTAAAAGAGGGAAAAGCCCCTTTGAGTGATTTCCTCAAAATTGTTTCATTGATTTCGAAAAATTTAACCAATTTGCAATAACTTTTGTTCAAGCACTTTTTTGAAAACGCTTTTAGCATAGATATACTGCCCCCACTCGCATAATAGTCCCATCTTTGCTGGGTTTCCTATTCATATGGGACAGTTATGCGAGTGGGGGCAGTATAGTCGTTCAAAGTCGTGGGAAGGAAAGGGTTAAATACTAATATAAATACTAATTGATCATCTTTACTTACCTCTTCGTTGTACAGCTTCCCTTGCTCTCGTCTTCCAGGATAAACTAACTGAATCTGTCCTGTACTAAATCCTACAAGGAGTGGAGCACCTTCGAACGTAGCTGCGGCTGCATTGAAATCGTGACAGCTTGGATTTGTACCTTTGTACAATTTCTTATCAATTGGTTTGCTCAAATCCGAAGCCTGGAAATAAAAGTAGGTCTTAATAAGTATGAAACAACATCTGACACTTGTTAGCTTTTAACTCTCACAAAAAATAAAACAAAATCATATGTATTGAACACATACATATAAGGGGTTGTATATGTTGAGGTCGAGCACAAAATCGTTTTTTTTAAATTTTTTTTTTATCTTAAAGTAGGGTCTGGGACAGTAGCGTAGCTAGAAATTGTCTCTGGGAGGGGTTTTTAATGGTCAATGATACCTTTATTGATTTTACACTAACATTTCGTGAACAGCAATGAGCAATTGTATTCCCAGACCAAAAATTGCGGCGCATCCGAAATTTTTTTATAACATAAAGCGCTTTATACTGTAAATTTGTTCCACAATTTTTTGCCCCCCGTGGCTGCGGCAGTGGTGACCATTTGGCAGGGGCACCTATTTTGGGCACTTGCTGCTATAACTCAGTCAATAGAAGGGGGGGGGGGGGGGGGGGGCTAACCCTATGTATTTTTTCAAATAGAGAATATGTACCTGTAAGCGAAGACGACTAATAACAAGAGCACGGTGTGTCTGGTAGAACAAATTTATTACAAAAAAATGGGCATCGCTAATTTTTACGCTACGTGAAAGTTGACGCTACCAGCTTTCATTCAAGCCCAACATCGAAATATTCCATCGGGGGAACTTTTTCATACAAAAATTGAGTATGTTTGTTAAGTAGAAATAGGGATTAATTTGGAACCGTGCATTTTGTATGGGGAAAAACAGTATTCTGAAAAAGTTGTTCGGGATCCCTCGGTGGATTTTTTTGGGGAACACGTTAAATGAAAGCTAGAAGTCCATATTTTCGAAAAACGGCGGATTTGGCTTTGCCTAATTTTTTGTGGTAAACCTTCACCATATGCACGCCGTGAGAGAGACAGCTCCCACCCTGTCGCAGGCGACATGGTTGAAACGCCCTCAACGATTCACAGGAACATTAAAACATGATTGTGTGCGTGTGCATGCTAATACGTACACGGAAATTGTAGCATCGCACGCACACTCATTCATGATGTTGTTCCCTGAAGTCGCTCGAGGCGCTAGTGTGCTTGTAGTTCCCAAAGTATATGGAGCAAGAGGGTAGATGTCTGTCTTGTTATTAGCCGTCTTCGCTGTAAGTCTTATTCTAGTAGAGTATTTTGCATAGCATTATTTTTATTGGCATGTGGAATGCACTGCCATGTTTTCAATATAAAAGAGAGTTGAATCTCACATCAGTGGTATATTTTTGCCAGATTACAATTTTGACAAACGCTGGAATAAACTTTTTTTCGCCCCTGGGGCATCTTGTGAAAGGCATATCATGTTTGTAAAAAAATATTTATTGAGCACATATTTTGTGAATAACTTTTAGCGTTAAGCCATGTGCTCCCGTGACAGCCTATGACACGCTTTACGCGACAGCTGGCTTGGTTAGCCGAATATTGTCATTGCCATGCGGCCAACAATACTCACGACGTTTCCCACTCGGCTCGATACGACTCGAGTATGCAACTGTCAGGCAAGCAGCCGAAGCAGCGGCTGTTTCAATACATCTTTCGCTCATGCGTGTGCGTGCTGTTGGCGATACATTTCTCACTGATGGTGTTGCACACGGTAAAGAGAGATGGTCTGCACACATAAGAGAGTGTCGACTCAGCCTTGTGCGGGCTGTTGCGAGAAGGATGTACATTTGGAAAGCCTGCTCGGAATCATGTTTTTCCAAACGTCGATGCGGTGACTCCTCTCCTCTTCCTCTTCTTGGCGTAACGTCCTCACTGGGACAAAGCCTGCTTCTCAGCTTAGTGTTCAATGAGCACTTCCACAGTTTTTAACTGAGAGCTTCCTCTGCCAATGACCATTTTGCATGTGTATATCGTGTGGCAGGCACGAAGATACTCTATGCCCAAGGAAGTCAAGGAAATTTCCTTTACGAAAAGATCCTGGACCGACCGGGAATCGAACCCGTCACCCTCAGCATGGTCATGCTGAATACCCGTGCGTTTACCGCCTCGGCTATATGGGCCGATGCGGTGACTATAATAGTATCGTATAATCTTATACGATTGCGGAAACAGTTCCCAGTTCCCAACCGATTTCTACCAATTTTTTTTTGGGTGTTCGCTGTTCATGAGTCGTGTCCTTGAACGATCAACATTTTGCAAAAAAAAATCTTATCAGCGTTATGATTTTTTTCATACATTTTTTGCATGGAAAAAATCGTCCCTCATATACCAATCAACTCAGCTCGACGAACTGAGCAAATGTCTGTGTGTGTGTGTGTGTGTGTGTGTGTGTGTGTGTGTGTGTGTGTGTGTGTGTGTGTGTGTGTGTGTGTGTGTGTGTGTTTTTTTTTTATTCTAGGAGTCCAAAAATCTTCAAAAGACGCTGTGTGGGATTCGAATGTGCGCCTACCCACTAAAAACACTCTCCTAGTTCACCTCCACCTTAAATTCCCCTCCGGTACCACCATGCAGTATTTCTTCGGAGGGGAGGCGTTATGTGCCTTGTGCACCATCACCAATTTGTTATTCTACGCTGTTATTGTTAAAATTTTCTATGCTCTTTCGCTACCTCCATGCTAAGCCATTTATCTCTTGTTGTTAATTTGTTAGGTTTCGCCAATCAGCAAGCAACATGCGTTATGCTGAACCATTTAGCTCCTGTTAGTAATTTGTTAATCTCCTACATTTTTCGCCATTCAGCGCAGACCCGCTCGGAGGCAGACATCTTCTACGCCTTGCGGACATTACGAACTTACCGGCAGGGTGCCGAAGTCACTCCAGCGATGCCGGTGGGTCCTGGCGTCCAGTTCACTGGCGCTCCGACGACCCAGACCGGTGCTACGACGCGTTCTATTCTACTAGCCCTCGGCTCTACTCCGTCAGAGAGTTTCCCGGCGAAGGAATGTCTCCCGAAACCGATCGTTGTTCCTCCCGCCAACTTTGCTGTAGTACAACCATGATCTGAACTACAGTCCTGTTAACTACGTTCCACTTTTCTTCGTCGCTGCACATACGTTCGACGATATTTTGTGTGTGTGTGTGTGTGTGTGTGTGTGTGTGTGTGTGTGTGTGTGTGTGTGTGTGTTTTTCTTCTAAACCATAGGGGGATAAATCTGCTCATCAGACACCCTAACAGGAAGGTTAGGGTAGTGTGGGGTTAAGGCCGTCTTCTACAACGCCGGTAGAAGCCAGGACTACTCTCTCCTCGACCCACTAAAACACATTCCTATGGTCGCCAAACCCTACGTCTCTCCGGAACCACCAAGAAGGTATTGCTTCAGAGAGGGACTAGTGCATATCGCACCCTCAAGGTTAGCTGCCGTAGCCTAGCAGCAACGAACATCGATGACTCGCTCTGGAGAGTCCATCACGATAGCATGCTGGCGCTTAGCCAGTTTCCCGAGTGGTCCTCGCCACTCCCTTTGTCCTCGGAAGGCGGGCAGGGTCAACCCCGCCCGCGCCCTACTGCTGAGCGGACATCAAGAACTGATGCCCACGTGCAACCCGATCTGACCTGCCCGTAAGGAAGGGTATCACTACCCATCAGGCCCTATCAGATGCACCCGTAGGTTGCAGACAGTAGGATCTCACCTACCCCGACCCTTGCCGGGGACCCCTTTCCAACCGCGGGCTCGGATCCAACCCAGTAGACCGACGCCACGACAGCACCGCTACCGGGACTTCCTCTCCGCGGCCACTTATTGCTGTAAGGGTCGATCTCGACCGCAGGGCACCGGTATGACCTACGAAGCCGACTTCGAACCCCTGGACCACCTCTTGTACTGCATCTGGACTAGCCATTCTCCGAGTCCACGCGCCACCTCCTCTGTAGCTCCCAGACGATATGGGTGATAGCCGTTGAAACGGCATTCCAGCTAATCTCATCCCTACACATTCTCTGGACCAAGTTGTCCGGAGTTGTCCTCCCCGTATGTGGCAAGCATGCGGTCACGCATTGTGCGAAAACGCGGGCACACGAACAAAACGTGTTCCGCCGTTTCCTCTAAACCATTGCACACTGGGCATTCGGGAGAATTCGCATGCCCGAAACGGTGTAGATACTGTCGGAAGCAACCATGACCTGTAAGGACCTGTGTCAGGTGGAATGTAACTTCCCCATGGCGCCTATTAATCCAACCTATGGGTCTACCTTCCTTTGGTGGACCTGTCCCACGCGCGCTGCCATTTGACCATAGAGGCCATCCTGACAGTCTTGCGTATGCCTCTTGTGCCGCGCATTTCGAAGCACTCCATGTCATCACTGATAAGAAGGCTGATAGGCACCATACCAGTAATGACGCAGAGAGCGTCGTGTGACACGGTACGGTACGCGCTCGCAACCCTCAGGCACATAAGCCTGTAAGTACTTTCCAGCTTCCGTCGGTAGCATTTAGTACTTAGCGCGGTGCCCCACGCCGTATGGACGTAGCAACACTAGCCAGAAGCTTGCGCTTACTGGCGTACACCGCAGAGCTATTGGACATCATCCGGGACAGTGCCGCAATAGCTGTGGAGGCTCTTTTACAGGCATAATCGACGTGGCTACCGAAGGTAAGCTTATCGTCGATCATCACGCCCAAGTGCTTGACAGAGCGCTTCGACAGGATAGTGCACTCTCCTACACTGATCTCCGTCTGCTGCGCCGACTGCATGTTGTTAACAACCGTCACCTCTGTCTTGTGGTGAGCCAGCTCCAGTTTCCTGGACCGCATCCACGCCTCCACAACCTTGATCGAGTGGTCGGTAGTCAACTTCACCTCCTCGATCGTTTCACCGTAGACTTCGAGCGTAATATCGTCGGCAAATCCGACAATCATCACTCCCACTGGGTACTCTAACCTCAACACCTCGTCGTACATGACATTCCATAACACCGGACCCAGGATGGAACCTTGCGGGACTCCTGAGGTTATGTGAAAGCACTTCCGACCCACCTCCGTGTCGTACACTAGTACGCGATTCTGGAAGTAGCTTCCGAGAATCTTGTACAAGTACTCCGGTATCCCCAGATGCAAGAGCGCATCGGCAATAGCAGCCCAACTGGCGCTATTAAATGCATTCCTTACATCCAGAGTCACTACCCCGCAGAAGCGAATTCTCCTCCTCTTAGGCTCGAGTGCTTTCTCGGCGGTTTTTGTAACCGACAAGATAGCGTCTACGGTGGACCTCCCCTTCCGGAAGCCATACTGGTTGCTCGAGAGACCATTTACGCCCTCAGTGTACCTCAACATTCTATTGAGGATGATCTTTTCGAGCACCTTCCCCGCCGTGTCAATCAAGCATATTGGTCTATATGCCGACGGGTCTCCGGGTGGTTTCCCCGCCTTTGGCAATAGTACCAGGCTCTGCCTCTTCCAAGCTTCTGGGAAAACTCCCTCGTCCAGGCATTTCTGCATAGCAGACCTGAACATCTCGGGAGCTTCTGCAATAGCTACTTTTAAGGCCAGGTTCGGAATTCCGTCCGGACCTGGGGCCTTACCTACGCTAAGGGACTTAGCTATCCCCGCAAGTTCCACATCGGTGACCCTTTCCTCATCGCCAGCCCCAGTCCCCGGCTGTCCTACGAAAGGAGGCCAAGGACTAGGATCATGACGCGGAAAAAGTCCTTCAATGATCCCCTCCAACATCTCTGGAGATTGCTCTGTAGGAGCCATCACACCTCTCGTCTTCGCCATAACGATCCTGTAGGCATCACCCCACGGGTTCGTATTGGCACTCTGACAGAGACCCTCAAAGCAGGCCTTTTTGCTTGCTCTTATCTTGGTCTTGAGCGCGGCTTTTGCAGCGGCGAACACCACCCGCCGTTCGTTTCGCTCTTCCTCTGATCGTGCTCGCTGCATCCGCCGCCTAGCCCGTAGGCGCAGGTCCGCAATCGCGTCGGTCCACCAGTAAGCCGGTGGCCTCCCATTTCTAGGGTGGACTCGCCTAGGCATGGTCGCATCACACGCACGTGAGAGCACCGCTACCAGCTCGTCGCCGTCTAGACCGATTAAGTTTCGCTCACGGCGGAGCGCTTCCCTAAATACCTCTTCGTCGAAGTATGATGTCTTCCACCTACGAGGGCTTGGCCTTGGCCTAGCCGCCTCTTCTTCTATCCGCTGTCTGCTGTTGTTGTAGTCGATACTGTAGCGAACCGCCAGGTGGTCGCTGTGAGTGTAGCCATCATCTACTCTCCAGTTCGAACTACTTGTTAAGCCAGGACTACAAAAGGTCACGTCAATAATTGACTCCGCTCCGTTTCGACTATAGGTACTCTTGGTACCGACGTTAGCCAAGTCGACATCTAAGATGGCCAGTGTTTCTAGCAGGATCTGACCCGCTGGTTCGTGAAACGGCTTCCCCATTCCACAGCCCAGGCATTAAAGTCACCCGCTATTAGCACCGGCCTTCGCCCTGTTAGCACGGTCGTTAAGCGGTCCAGCATTTGCGTGAACCGCTCGATCGGCCACCGCGGAGGCGCATAACAGCTACAGAAGAAGACCCCGTTTACTTTGGCGACCACGAAGCCCTCGTAGGTAGTAGACACCAACTCCTGCATATCGCCGGCATTTCCTGGTCCCATCTGAGGCCCAGTTGCCGTTGCCGGCGGGTACTCGGTATGGGTCCGAAATGATGGCGATATCCGTGTCCCACTCAGAAACCGCCTGACAAAGCAGTTGCTGAGCCGCATCACAGTGGTTCAGGTTCAGCTGCGTTACCTGCACTGTGATTTGTTGTTCACTGCGGCTTTCGTTACCGAGTACGGCTCAACTTCGAATGAATATTTATTCTTTTCATCATGCATACAGAGCTTCTGAGAGAAGGTAGATAAGTATGGGTAAGTATATAATTTTATAATTGGAACTTATAGAGTGACCAGTTTACAACATGTTCAGATATAACAGTACTTTTTCTTCTAAGGGGAGAAGTTTTTGGAAGAAATAATACAGGAAGTGACCGAAAGGACGTGCGCGGACATAACATTCATAGATTTCCGGCATATTAACTTTGTTAACTATGAGAAATTAAGTCAAACTAGGAGCAAATTGTCCAATCAAACAACAGTGCCGTAAAGTAGTACTTTTCGGCACACTTGTTAAAGTTTGGAAAAGTAGGCCAATTCGCTGCCTTTTCACCGATTGAAAAGTAAGCACTTTCGAAACGTAATTACAAAATATTAAAAGATTGATGTTTCTCGCTTGATGGTTTATTGAAGAATGACTTACTGGCTAATGACTACAGCTATTTATACTGTCAAAAACTGAATACTTCAGCTGTTACTTTGATTAGCAACTGCTACTATGATTGGTAATCTTTGCTACTTCAACACCCCCTCTCAGTTGCTTAATTCTAATCCCATTTTGCTCCGAAGGTTGATGATTGAAGTTGAGCCCGTTGGCAAACTGAATTCGTTCTGCTGCCCTTTGCGTGACTTCCTTCTGTGCCCTGGTTGTCTTTGGAGTGGCTATTTTAACTTCGTTTCTCCAAGGTCTGCCATCAATCCGCTCGGTCAAATGGTAATATACTCTGCTTCTGTTGATGACATTGCTATCGCTGCTGATTTCTTTACTTCTCCTGGGTTGGCATGACATCCTGGTATCTTCTCTTCCGATTTGCCGCTCAGGAACGAAGTCCTCACGTCCATTTGATTGTTTTTTATTCCTCTGGTATTTGCGATGGCCAAGACTGTTCGTATCGTGCTCCATTTCATCATAGGGGTAAAACGTTTCGGTAACCTGAGAAGGATGATCGGCAGCAGAAAACGACCCACACGAAGTAATAAAATCTTCTAACCCACCTGATTTCCTGCACTCCCGACCACTAGTCCTTGGAGCAGTCTCAGTCTGAAAGTTACTCCTGTCAAGTTGTGGTGGGAGTGCCGATGCTCCTGATTCCGTGTCACTCGGATCGCCAGTCGAATCTTCCGATAGGGTGTCCTCAGTATCTCGATCTTCTGCTTCATGATGATCATCAGTTCCATCTAGAAGCTCAAGGGGATACATTTCTGCTATCGCTTCTGCTTGTTCAGGCTGTTCATCGGGATTTACCTCGCCTACAGCTTGCGTTATTTCCCCCTCTTTCTCTTGTGTTTCCGGAATCGTTTGGGGAACAACTGTGCGTGTCATTGGGTCTTTATCTTCAGTCTTCTTCCAAACATCTCGAGCCACAAACTGATTTCTTGTTGAAGGATTACAAAGTCGATTACCGCTACATGGCGCATATCCCAGCATCTTGCAACGTTGTCCTGTGCGTCCTATGGGATGCAATTTCGTTCGCTTCTGTTCCGGAATCCGAGAGGACGCCTGACTCCCGGATGTGAGCAAATGATCAACCTTTGGCTTTTCTCTGTTCCACATTTCAGCGGAGTTTTGCTTCTGATGGCCTTCGTTGGACTTCGGTGGATCCGGGTCAATG
Organism: Aedes albopictus; assembly: GCF_035046485.1. Classification (NCBI taxonomy): domain Eukaryota; kingdom Metazoa; phylum Arthropoda; class Insecta; order Diptera; family Culicidae; genus Aedes; species Aedes albopictus. The sequence continues at coordinate 172,815,662 of NC_085136.1, forward strand.
GTCTTGCCGCTGGTCTTACAAATCCGTTTTCCGCATGCATTTCGCCAAACTTTTTGGCGGTTTTTGTAAACGTCATTCCTTGGACCATTTTCGAACGATGCAGCTTCTCCGCGTTTTGATATCTCGGTTGAGCATACCGCCGTTGCCAGCCTTCTACATTACTGATTTCTCCAGGTCCTGCCGTTAGAGCTGATTCTGTTTCCACATCCATCGTGAGATAAAACAATTTATCGCGCATCATGGCTTCACCGATAATATTTCCAAACTTGCTCAGAACTGCTCGATCCTGTAGAAATTCCACGTGTACACCAACCTTCAGCAACGCCGCTACAGATAGTAGATTGAACCGGAGATTGGGGACGTACAACACTTTAGTGATCTTCAATGACAGTCTTCCGCTCTCAGTGACCACCCTACCCTTCACGATTCCTTCCTTTAGGGCTTCCATACATTCCGCATTTTTGGCACTATCGATGGTTACCGGGTTGGTCAACTCCACAATCGAAGAAAAAAGTTTGTCCGAGTTTGCCATATGCCTGCTTGCTCCAGAGTCGAGTATCCATTCCACCTTGTATCGCGTAGACTTGTTCAGTTCATCGGGAGAGACCAAAGCCACCTCTCGGTCCACCGGGATCTCTGCCGCTTGAGCTCGCGCATAGTTTCTTGCTTTAGGACAGGCCGCACGTTTGTGGCCAAATGATCCACATCCAAAACATTTTCCGGAAAATTTGGGACCATCCTCCGACGTATTCTTCGCCTTTGTCGCCAGAACCATTCCTTCAGAACTATTCATCGCACTGCCATCCCTTCCAAATCGCTTCCGTTCCTCTGCCAGTAAACGAGCCTTCACCATGTCCAGCTTGATCTGGTCATCCGCTAGGTTTTCCTTCGCCGTTGTCACAACATCATAGGAGGCCGGTAACGAAATGAAAAGTTGACTCACTTGATCGAGTTCTGTCAACGTTGCCCCGGCGTCCTTCAGCTGCCGCACGAGTTCATCGAATCGCCGAAAGTGATCGGCCAACGCAGTACCTTCATCCATCCGGAGGAGAGCCAGGGATCGACGAATGTAGGATTGTGACGCAAATCCCTTCTTGGAGAACGTGTTTGACAGGGATTCCCACATGATCTTCGCTGTCGGCTTGTCCCGGACGTATTCCAGGTGACTGTCGGCAATGAATGTAACCAGCAACGCCTTCACTCTGTCATCCTTCTCCCGGAAAACCTTCTTCACATCATCGGACGCCGCATCCGCTGGTGGATCGACCGTTATGATATCCCGAACGCATTGAGCCGCCAGCTGGGTCTCGACACGGAACTTCCAGGTGTCGAACCCGTCTCCGGAGAACTGAACTATTCCAGCCTTTTTCGCACTGGTGGTCATTCTTGCTCCCGGATTCCAATTCAAATCTTGAACTTCAACGGCTCTTCGGGTTTCAGGTTCTCCGTAGTGAATTTCTTCTCCGTCCCGGTTGGTATCGGTTCCAGGCTCTTCAATTTCTCCAATTGATTGGTTTTTGATTCTTCCGTGGGCGAGACTGGGCCCACAACCTATTGAAAGATTGATGTTTCTCGCTTGATGGTTTATTGAAGAATGACTTACTGGCTAATGACTACAGCTATTTATACTGTCAAAAACTGAATACTTCAGCTGTTACTTTGATTAGCAACTGCTACTATGATTGGAAATCTTTGCTACTTCAACACAAAAATATAATTATGACCTATCTAGACTCAATGCCATCGAATATCTTCGAAAAGGGCATTATAATCCTTCATGAAAAAATGGGATTAAATGTGCGCTTTAAAATAGAGTTTTGCAACGAGTTGCAAAGCATTTTTGCAATGAAAAACAAATCACTAGAATATGATCATTTCTATCAGTACCATCGTGCTTCGCGGTGGTTCGATGGGAACAGTCACGTGTTCTATCATGCTAGACACTAAATTTTGATCAAGCAAGCTGTACCATAACCGTGACAATTTGGCAAGCTCTTGCCGTGACAACTCTGGTTGTGGATCAAACAATTGCATTATGATTCATAATGTTGGCACCCCTAGCGCCGACTCTGTTATTCTTCTACTGTCAAAGGCTCGGGTCTACCTTCCACGTATACCGAGACTGTCATCGTTCGTTCACCACAAGTAGAAGTACCGCAACGTGCGCGTCCAGTATATTTTAATTCGTTATATTTGTATATTCGCTTAATAAAGTTATTGTTTGTTACGAGTCATAATTCTCGGCCTTATTTCCCATCGTAACAAAGTGGCGACGAGTCTGCGGAATTTTCGCGTCGTGTCTATTTTCGCGTCGAAAGTTTAGACAATAACCGCCGTGGGGGAAACATGTCGCAGTCGCAACCACCTCAAGCACAATCATCGATGTCGGGCGGCGGAGAGCAGCCATTCAAGGAAACGATCTTGCAGATACTCAGCAATCAGCAGGCGCTGATGACACAGTTATCGCAGCAGGTATCGGCAATCCAAGGGAACGTCCAGAATGCAAATCGCAATGAACTGATTTTGGACTCCCTAGCGACGAATATCACTGAATTCGCCTATGACCTTGAGAAAGGTTGTTCATTCGATGCCTGGTTTTCGCGTTATGCTGACCTTTTTGAGAAGGACGCCGCTCAGCTTGCGGACGATGCGAAGGTGCGGTTGTTATTGAGAAAATTGAATCCCTCAGCGCACGAACGGTACACGTCATTCATCCTTCCCAAACTGTCGAAGGAGTTTACGTTCGAGGAAACCGTCGCCAAATTGAAGATTATCTTTGGCACACCTGTCTCTACGTTCCATCGACGTTATCAGTGCCTTCAGACGATGAAGGACGAAGATGAGCTCAGTTGCGGACGATGCGAAGGTGCGGTTGTGATTGAGAAAATTGAATCCCTCAGCGCACGAACGGTACACGTCATTCATCCTTCCCAAACTGTCGAAGGAGTTTACGTTCGAGGAAACCGTCGCCAAATTGAAGATTATCTTTGGCACACCTGTCTCTACGTTCCATCGACGTTATCAGTGCCTTCAGACGATGAAGGACGAAGATGAGGATTTTATCAGCTACTCGTGTAAAGTAAACAAGGCTTGTGTTGACTTCAAGCTCCAAGAACTGAAGGAAGATCAGTTCAAATGCCTTATCTTCGTATGTGGACTGAAATCGTCCAAGGATTCGGACATCCGAATGCGCCTTCTATCCAGAATGAACGAGACCAGCGATATGACCCTCGAGAAGATCGTCGAAGAGTGTAAGAGTCTCATCAATTTGAAGCGGGACACGGTGCTCATTGGGGGAAAACCACCCTCGTCAACTGTGGTCGCATCGAATGCCGTTCGGACGCAGCCGAATCGAAAGGAGAAACCGAACCGAGCGAAGGATCCAGCACCGAAAACGCCATGTTGGTCATGTGGCGGCATGCACTTTTCAAGCCAGTGCAACTTCAAGGATCACAAGTGCCGGGTTTGCGGTAGAACGGGCCACAAGGAAGGCTATTGCAGTTGTTTTTCATCCAAGCCTCGGCCAAAGCCGGGAAAAGAAAAGCACGTAAATTGGAACAAGCATTCAACGAAAATTGTCGTCGTTAAAAATGTCACGCGCAGCCGGAGATACGTCGAGACAACCATCAACGGTGTTCCGGTCAACCTTCAGCTAGATTCCGGCTCCGATATTACCATCATATCCAGACAGAACTGGGTCAAGATCGGAGCGCCCAAAACATCGCCACCGGACTGTGAAGTGCAGACAGCATCTGGTGACAAGCTGGGGATCGACGCCATGTTCCGTGCCAACATTTCGATCAGTGGCGACCAACGAGAAGGTAATTGTTACGTCTGTAGCTCTAATCTCTCTCTAAACGTTTTAGGCTCAGACCTCCTCGATGAGTTTGGGCTGTGGGACGTACCATTCTCGTCCTTTTGCATATTGGTGGACACCAAACAAGAAGACCACCAAGTCGCCGAACTGAAGGCCAAATTCCCGACCGTTTTCACCGGCCAGTTGGGGTTATGCTCCAAAATGCAGGTGCACTTGTCGCTCAAGAAGGACGCCAGGCCGGTGTTCAAGCCAAAGCGACCGGTTTCGTACAATATGGAGGCCGTTGTGGAAGATGAACTGAAGCGACTCCAGGACAACGGTTTCATCACGCCAACTACGTACGCAGATTGGGCTGCACCAATCGTGGTGGTACGTAAACCAGACCGCACTGTCCGGATATGCGCCGATTTTTCCACCGGACGCACTGGAGGCAAACAATTATCCACTGCCTCTTCCGGAGGATATCTTCAATCGAATGGCTAACTGCACAATGTTTAGCCATATCGATTTATCCGATGCGTACCTCCAGGTCCAGGTGGATGAAGAAAATAGGAAGCTGATCAATATCAACACTCACAAGGGCCTCTACCAGTTTAACCGGTTGTCGCCCGGTATCAAGAGCGCCCCAGGAGCGTTCCAACAAATCATGGATGCGATGCTAACCGGACTAGACTGCACTTGTCCGTACCTCGACGACGTCCTCGTTGGGGGACGCACAGAAGAAGAGCATAGGAAGAACCTGTACAAAGTGCTAGAACGCCTCCAGGAATACGGGTTCACCGTGAAAATTGAAAAATGCCGTTTCTTCATGCGCCAGGTGAACTATCTGGGCCAACTTCTGGACAAGGAGGGCATCCGTCCTGATCCCGAAAAGGTGAAAGCGATAGTGAACATGCCCCCGCCAAACGACGTCCCGACGCTGCGGTCGTACTTAGGTGCGATAAATTATTACGGGAAGTATATTCGGGAGATGCGACAACTTCGTCACCCACTGGATGGACTGTTGAAGCAAGGAGTCAGTTTCGAATGGACAGATGAGTGCCAACGGTCATTCGATCGTTTCAAGGAGATTTTGCAGTCTCCACTCATGCTGACGCACTATAACCCCCGAATGGACATAGTTGTATCAGCAGACGCATCAAATGTGGGCATTGGCGCCCGCATAGCTCATCGGTTCCCAGACGGCTCCGAAAAGGCAGTGTACCATGCTTCCAGAAGCCTCACCCCTGCTGAATCCCGATACAGCCAAATTGAGAAAGAAGCACTGGGGCTGGTTTACGCGGTCACCAAATTTCATCGAACGGTCTACGGAAGACGCTTCACCCTACAGACCGACCACAAACCGATGGTGGCGATTTTTGGTTCCAAGCAAGGAGTTCCCCCGTACACTGCCAACCGCCTACAGAGGTGGGCCCTAACTATGCTGTTGTACGATTTCCAAATCGAGTACATTTCTACGGATCACTTCGGACACGCAGACATTTTGTCACGACTAATTAATTCTCACATCAAACCAGATGAGGATTTCGTGATTGCTTCCATCGAAATCGAGAAGGTTATCTGCAACATCGTCGGCCAATCTATCGAGTACCTACCAGTGTCATACAAAATGATAGCGGAGGCGACATCCGAAGACGACACCCTCCGCACGGTGAGGGATTACATCAGGAAAGGTTGGCCAAGTAAAGCAACATCCGAAGATCCAGGCGTACAACAGTTTTTCGCTCGACGGGAATCGCTGTATGAAGCCCAAAAGGTCCTGATGTACGGCAATCGAGTTGTCATTCCCAAGAAGCTCCAACAGAAGGTGCTTCATCAGCTACACAAAGGACATCCGGGGATCGATCGAATGAGATCCTTGGCGCGAACTTTTGTGTATTGGCCAAACATAGACGACCATATCACCGCTTTGGTCCGAAACTGTCAGGAATGTGCAGCTGTAGCGAAGACGGACACAAAAACGAAATTGGAATCCTGGCCAGTCCCCGAGAAACCATGGCAGAGGGTTCACGTGGACTTTGCCGGACCCGTCAACGATACCTACTACCTTGTGCTAATTGATTCACTCTCCAAATGGCCGGAGGTAGTACCAACCAAGCGCATCACATCAGAAGCCACAATAGCAATTCTTCGTAAAATCTTCAGCCGATTCGGCATGCCGGAGGTCCTAGTCTCCGACAACGGTGCCCAACTTACCAGCGACGTTTTCGAACGGTTCTGCGAGTCCAACGGTATCACCTACTTGAGAACAGCGCCTTTCCACCCACAAAGCAATGCACAATGGGTCCAGAGCCGTATTTACGAAGACAAAAATGTTTGTGCCTAAACCATTAGTTTTAGATACATGGTGTCTTTGGGAAACTTTCTTCTTATTTTTCGACCTTTTTCTCATTATTGTGAAATTAGGGTGGTTCCTCTAGTTTCGCTGATCCAAACATCTGCTTTTTAATAGTTTTATGCACGTTCACAAAATGTTCTATAAAGTTGTAAAAGAACTTATTTGGAGCAAGTTTGCCGAAGAAACTATTATTCTAACTCTTTTGGTTCCTAACTTATATTTTTTTTAAAGATTCATATTAGGGTGATCCATGAATTTCAGTTTTCCTGAAATATCTTTTAATGCGTTCGTGTCTCGTAAATACTTTGTTCCGAGCACTTTTAGAACTATCAACGACGCATATTTTTTCCAAAGAGCTCAAAGTTCTAACTCTCATAGTTAAAAAGATTATGGCATTTTTCTTCAAAAAACCACTTTTTTTCAAAATGTCATATCTCAAAAAGGAGCAAATGGATTTTCAATCCCCCGGTTGCATTGGAAAGATCGTACTCTGTTCTATTTACGGTGAAAAAACTGTAGGTACCTTTTTTGTTTAAAGCTTTTTATTGAATTTTGAAAATACGATTTTTTTCATGGAAAAGCAGTTGTAACTTTGAAAATCGATGAGATACAAACTTGGCGTCTTCGACAAAATTGTGAGTTTTTGGCTGTTATAAAAGTGCCCAGAACAAAGTATTGCGAAAAAATCAACACATAAAATTATATTGAGTAAAAACAGATTTTCATATGAAAAATTACACATTTCAAGCAAATTCAAATCGTCTTTGTTAGATAGATCAAAGTAGCTTGGTAAATGGTCATCTATTTCATTGTAGAACCAATGTTAATCTATACTGTCATCACCATTTAAGCACAATGTTGATAAGATATTGTAAATCATGTAACTTTGATAGGCTTTTACGTTAACATAAACATATGCTAGTGATTGACATTTTCACTATCCATACATTGAAGTGATGAAATTGAAATTAAATTGATGGAAATCAGCTCAAAATCACATTTTAAGTTGAGTTTATTGACGAATTATGGATTATAAGCAAAATTAAACATTTTCGACATGGTTACTTCGATCTATCTAACAAAGACTAGAGTTTGCTGAAATTGTTCCATATGAAAATCACTTTTTACTCAATATAATTTTAAGTGTTGATTTTTTCGCAATACTTTGTTCTGGGCACTTTTATAACAGCCAAAAACTCACAATTTTATCGAAGACGCCAAGTTTGTATCTCATCGATTTTCAAAGTTACAACTGCTTTTCCATGAAAAAAATCGTATTTTCAAAATTCAATAAAAAGCTTTAAACAAAAAAGATACCTTCAGTTTTTCAACCATAAATAGAACAGAGTACGATCTTTCCAATGCAACTGGGAGATTGAAAATCCATTTGCTCCTTTTTGAGATATGACATTTTGAAAAATAGTGATTTTTCGAAGAAAAATGCCATAATCTTTTTAACTATGAGAGTTAGAACTTTGAGCTTTTTGGAAAAAATATGCGTCGTTGATAGTTCTAAAAGTGCTCGGAACAAAGTATTTACGAGAAACGAACGAATTAAATGTTATTTCACGAAAACTGAAATTCATGGATCACCCTAACATGAATCTTTTAAAAAATTATAAGTTAAGAACCAAAAGAGATAGAATAATGGTTTCTTCGGCAAACTTGCTCCAAATAAGTTCTTTTACAACTTTGTAGAACATTTTGTGAACGTACATAAAACTATTAAAAAGCAGATGTTTGGATCAGCGAAACTAGAGGGACCACCCTAATTTCACAATAATGAGAAAAAAGGTCGAAAAATAAGAAGAAAGTTTCCCAAAGACACCATGTATCTAAAACTTATGGTTTAGGCACAAACATTTTTGTCTTCGTAAACACGGCTCTGGACCCATTGTGCAATGGGTTGGCAGAAAGGTTCGTCGATACCTTCAAAAGAACAATGAAGAAAATTCAAGCAGGAGGGGAAGATCTAGAACAAGCCATAGATACTTTCTTACTTTGCTATCGCTCTACACCCAGCCGAAATGCACCAGGAGGAAAATCACCAGCCGAGATCCTTTTCGGCAAGACGCTTCGAACATCGTTTGAGCTCATGAGACCACCAAGCAAGTTCTACAAGGACGTCAACTCCAAGCAAGCTAGCCAGTACAACGAGAAACATGGGGCTAAGACGAAATGCTTCGAAGTCAAGGACAAAGTGTACGCGCAAGTACACCACGGAAACGATTGGAGCTGGGTACCAGGAGAAGTAGTGGAGCGTATTGGGCAAGTCATGTACAACATTTGGCTGCCTGATCGACAACGGCTCATTCGCTGCCACGGTAACCAGTTACGAAAACGCTACGATACTAGCAGCAGCCCGCCGGAGGTTAACGGCCCTCAAGTTTCGCTCGAGATCTTGCTCGACACTTGGAGTTTGAACCCATCCAGCTCCGGTGCTGCAGTAGAAACAGTTGAACCGCCTGCGGAGCCTGAAGGACTGGACGAGTTGCAGTTGGAATTCTTGCGTAGCTTGATGGAGCCTGATCAGCAACGACGTCGACTGCTTACTCCGGTTAGGCAACTTGAGTTAGAGGAAGTTATCCAGCGAAGATCGTCCCGGCAGCGACGCGCACCAGTTCGGTACGAGCCGTATCAGCTTTATTAACACATAATACAGCCGTAACACATAATACAACCGAAATCAGTTGCATTTTGAATCATATTGCAATTGTTTGGTATAGTACGATAAACTAGTCTGTTGTGATACGGCAAGTATTAATCAAATTTCATAGTGCTGAGTTGTAAAAAGATATTTAAAATCCACTTGCGTTGTATTTTCGGCAGTTTTGATCTCTTCGTCACGGGGGGTTTTTAGAAACCTATTGAACTCAAAGTTGGCCTCAAATCCTTCCAAAGTAAGATGAATGTTATGGAAATGTTTCAGGCATTTTGGCCGTCAAAACCCCCTTACGACGGAGAGAACAAACCTGCCAATAATATCCAACGTCACCCTATTAGGTATTCAAAATAAGTCATGTTTAGAAGTACACCACGAATAATACTTTTTATATTTAGAGCCAAAGTGTTGAATATTCGATGGGCTAAACGCGCTTTGAACTAAGTTTTTATAAGAAATCAGTGTATAAAAAGGTATTAGAAGATTTTTTTAGTGTCATCCTAAGCCTGTTTGTAAAAAAAATAATATCTCTTGAACCATAAGAGACGAAAATATGTTTATTGTGACCTGAAATTACGGAAGGACCGGGTTAAAATAAATAGAAACTTCAATGCAAATGTACTTTCGACTTCCAAATCAGTATGACAAATTTTCAAAACTATCAACACGGTGCCTTTTTGAAGACTTTCAATCTAATGTAATAACTTGATTATCCCAAAAACCGAAGTGAATATTTTATATTGACGACCCGCCGGCTATAGGTTATCATTTTCTTTATCATCGTCTCCATCCGAACGTTTACAATTTTATCGTTCCTAAATGTACACACGCAAACAAATCCGTTCCGATATACGTGAACTCCCAATCACGGCAACGAGAACAAACGGGAACTATGCATAGCAACGATAACAACAAAAAGAAATGTACACCGTGAACTAGTATCGAGAACGCCCATATTGACAGCTGGAACTAGTTCCAGTTTACGGTGTATATTTGCTTGTTCTCATATTCGCGATTGTTTGTTCACGTTTATCAGAACGGTTTTCTGAGCGTGCATGTTTCATTAACAATATTTTCTGCTGTTTCAAAAATGTATTTATGAAGCAGGTGAAGAAACCCAAACTCTGCAATTTACGGATAAAGCCTGTCTTAGCGCTGCTAAGGGCCGATTTCTTCACCTCGGCTTAACCGGTAAGCCAGGCTTACCCATACAGTTAAACCTGGCTTAAAGCTTAAGCCAGGGTGAAGAAATCGCCCCTAAGCCACCTCAGAGCACCGCTTAAAATAATCCACACTTAACGTAAACCGTAGCTTTATTAATGCGGATTTAATGGTTAAGCCGAGGTGAAGAAATTGAAAAAAGCCCTAAGGGCCGATTTCTTCACCCGGGCTTAAATTTTAAACCAGGCTTAGCAACATTTTAAGCCGAGCTTAACTTTTTTTCAATTTCTTCACCTCGGCTTAACCATTAAACCCGGTTTAACCCTCTACTTCCCATGGTTGCTCTAGAGCACCATCGGTTTTCGGCGAACTCGGGACAAATGGAATTAGATTATAATGATGTAATAATTTTCAAAATATGGTTGTAACCTCATAAGGTTGATCCAACTACTAACTACTTGTTTCAATAGTGAAACTATTGATAAACAATCAAAAACCTATTGATTTACAACCAAAATTTTTTTCATTGATTTAGAAAAAATTAGCCAATTTGCAATAATTTTTGTTCAAGCACTTTTTTTGGAAACGCTTTTTAGCATAGATATAGTCGTTCAAAGTCGTGGGAAGGAAAGGGTTAATAAAGCTACGGTTTACGTTAAGTGTGGCTTATTTTAAGCGGTGCTCTGAGGTGGCTTAGCAGCGCTAAGCCAGGCTTAAGCCGCAAATTGCAGAGTATGGGTTTCTTCACCTGCTTCATAAATAATTTTTTGAAACGGCAGAAAATATTTTTTAAGAAACATGTACAGAGACGATAAAATGGTAAAACGTTTGGTTACGGATGGAGACGATGATAATGAAAATGATAACCTACACTCCCGTGCAAAAGTTTGGGGTCACCCCCTCAAAAACATTGAAATGTTTTTCGATCATATCTCAGTCATCTTTCATTTAATCCACTCATTCTTAGACTCTATTGAAAGATAAAGAGTTAGATTTGATTCGTAGGTACTTTTCACAAATTTTATATGAAATTTTTAGTATAAAAAGTTTACCTAAACTTATATGTTTTTCCTAAATCTGTACGAAAAATTGTTTTGCGTGTAATTCAAAATGGGGTCGACCAAATTTTAAAATTAAAGTTGCATTAGAACCCTATTTCTATCCTGTTTGAAAGCCATTCACTAGATTTTAGCGGAAAAATTCATAACATAAATTAAATTATCCAGTTAGGTTTACAAGTCATCGTGCAAAAGTTTGGGGTCACCTTCCAAATGATGTCTGAGTCGGATTTTTGTTCAAATCGTCATTTCTTTTTGGTGCAACTTCAATTCTTTCTTTGATAGTAGAATGGCAAGACACAGAAATAGTTATGAAATGTTCATAAATTAAGTTTTCGACTAAGTTAAGGTAGAAAATGGTATATAAAATCCATACTAAATTAGCTAAGTACGTTGTATAAAGTGCCAAAGAGGATGGAAGTGAGATAAAAATGACTGATTCGCGAATTGTACTCTAATAACAGTAAGGGCCGATTTCTTCACCTAACCGGCTTAACGACGTAAGCCTGGTTTATCTTAAACCACACTTAAAGTTCAGCCAAATTCTTAAGCCAGGTTTAAATATATGCATTTCTTCACACCGGCTTAGCAAATGAAGACGATGGCTTACGCTAAGCCAAGCTTAACGAAATTTCCCATATCATTCCAGTGACTTTCCAATGGAAACGTCATTTTAAGCCGCCGATATTTTGAAATGCCCGTTATATGCGAGTATGGAGTAACAACAACAAAACATTCGCTGAAATTTTAGCAGGAAAAGGGAACGTTCAAAAATTACATCCAACATTTGGGGGAGTGGGGGGGGGGGGTCTAAGAAAGTGTGACAGCACGTGTTTTAGGTATATGAAAATAGCTTGACAGAGGGGGGAGGGGGTCTAGAAATCCCAAAAAATGATGGACGTAATATTTGAATCTTCCCAAAGCGGAATCACTCGGTAAATTTTTCGGATGCAGACGGAAATTAACAATGATGAACTACCTAGACTGTTAATATTTTACCTACTACTAGTATCGAAGATCTACGATTTAGTACCTACTTCATATGATCGTTCCACTACATTTGGTGTTCGAATTTGCCTTTCATTGTACATACAAAGTTTGAGTGCCACATTGCAGAAAAGGCGTTGCAATGTTGATTTTATTGTCCATTGCAATGAAAATTGTCGCGCAAAGATATTCCCCGTGCAGTTGAAACCCGGAATTTTCGACTAGCGAAGTTGGATTTTTCTCCAAATCCGTGCGTCGGACCTCACTTCGGAAGTGGTACGCTGTATAGCGGACCAGGTTTACTGAACAGCGCACCACCTCTGAAGTGAGGTCCGACGCACGGATTTGGAGAAAAATCCAACTTCGCTAGTCGAAAACTCCGATTTTCAACTAAATTGAGAATATTTGAAAATGCCAATAGATGTGCGCAGTTGCATTTAATCACTTCGATATTTTCTGCGCGGTTAATCCTTGGGTAATTTCGGTAATTTCCGCATTTATTGCAAACACACGAACATGATATTATTGTGGACCATCTATAAGCGATTTTGCTCATTTTTGGGCGAGAATCTACGGCGAAACACGCAATATGTTTGATATCCAGAATCGCCTTCGAATAAATAATCTCGAATGTCGACCTGTTAGAATTGTATTTTGATAGTGAGTTTTTGAAAATGTGTTGGTCGAGAGATGCTCCAGATTCCAGCCCATGTTTTGAATATATGTTTAACTGTTTGACCTGTGCACATGCAATGAAAGCCACAGCAAAATTCAAGTTCAGCTATAGACTGAAATCCTTAACTTAACTTTAAGCCTGGTTTATCTTAAACCGCACTTAAAGTTAAGCCAAATTCTTAAGCCAGGTTTGAATAATTGCATTTCTTCACTTCGGGTAAAGATACTATAAGCAAAGATACGAAGTGTGATGATTGTTGTTGTCGATGATGATCATCCAATCATGACGATGATGCCGACGAGCAATGCTTTAAAGCACGTTTGACAGGTCTCCTGCTCGATTGGAATGACATTGACAGAAAATTTGGAATTCTAATTGGAACATTTCGTGTCTTTGCATATAATGTCTTTAACTTCGGCTTAGCAAATCAAGGCGATGGCTTAAGCTAAGCCAAGCTTAACGAAATTTCCCATATCATTCCAGTGACTTTCCAGTGGAAACGTCATTTTAAGCCGCCGATGTTTTGAAATGCCCGTTATAGTCAGTATGGAGTAACAACAACAAAACATTCGCTGAAAATTTAGCAGGAAAAGCAATAGAGTTAATAAACTATAGAGGACGAATGTCGCTGCTGTTCCCTTTGTTCTCGTTCGAAATTTTTGAAGCACAATTTAGTGCTGATTTCGAAACCGACCTTCAAAAAATTTTAAGTAGAACAGTTTTTAAGTTTTAGCTCAATATCGAGTTTTGTAACTTTTCAAAATATGTAATTTACTGAAATTCAAATATATTGCAATTTGTTCAAACAATTTTAAATATTTTTCCATAAATTAAAAGTTGAATACAATACCATTCGATCATCTGAATACAGGTTTTGCGTCAGATTGATGAAAATTCAAGATATTGGTGAGTTTTAGGGACGATCTTCTTAAATTTTAGCAAAATTCCCAAATTTTTTTGAAGAAATGTATTTTTTTCAATAAGAAAAACCAACATAAAAATTCTTTCTCGACGTTCATTTGACATATAATATGTAGCCGAGTTACAGTAACAATTTCAGCTCAATCGGAGCATTGATTACGGAAAATGAGATGTTTGAAGTGAGCGACTTTGCTTAAAAATAGAACAAAAATCGATTTCAAATCATCAACCTTGTATGGAAAGTCGAAAAAATTTCTGCTCTACTGTATTTTTTTTCATTCGCGTTTTCGAACTCAGGGCATGATTCTACACCAAAAATGATCATCAGCTTACCGAGTTCAAAAATGCTGTAAACTAGTGTAATCTGTATAAGCAGGCTAAATTCAAATTATCGATTCTGATCCTACAACCTTGCTTTTCTCGAAATTTTGCTAATTCATTATCGAATTTGTAAGTAAACTTCAGCATCATTTCAAACATAAACAATTTCATAAAGGATTAAGCCTTTCCTTCCCACGATTTTGAAAGACTATTTCTATGTCAAGAAAGCGTTTTCGAAAAAAAGTGCTTGAACAAAACTTATTCTGAACAGGCTAAAGTTTCCGAAATCAACGAAAAAGTTTTACAGTTGTAAATCATTAGTTGTTTTAATGGTTATCAATAGTTCTACTATTGAAACGTGTGTTATTAGTTGGGTTTACCTAAGGAGATTACAATTGTATTGTAAAAACCATTCCATCATATTTATTTAATTCCGTTTGTTTGAAGTTTGTCGAACATCGATGATGCTCTAGAGCAACCATGGGAAGTAGAGGGTTAAATATTGAAAGTGAATTTGAAGAGAAAGAATTGTGTCTTTCGATCAGAATATTTAACATTTTCAACAAACTTGAGACAATCGGAATTAGATGTAATAGTTTTCAGAATATTTTTGTAACCTAATTAGTTTTGAATTAACTACTACTTGTTTAAATAGTGTAACCATTATCAGAAAAAAATTAAAACACTATTAACCCTTAAAAGCGCAATGTTGTTTTAAAACAACATACCTAAAAACGCTCCAAAATAATTGACCTTCACTTTTATTATTAATTATTAATTTATTTTTTAAATCAGTTTTTATTGTCGTGCGCCTTTAAGGGTTAATTTACAACTATTTCAAAGTAAGCCAATTAGCAGAAAATGTTGTTCAGGTTTCTTTCGGGTTCGCTTTTTTGGCTGTCCAAAGTCGTAAGAAATAAAAGATTAATATTTCATATATTTCTGGAAGGCCCATATAGCCGAGGCGGTAAACGCACGGGTATTCAGCATGACCATGCTGAGGGTGACGGGTTCGATTCCCGGTTGGTCCAGGATCTTTTCGTAAAGGAAATTTCCTTGACTTCCTTGGGCATAGAGTATCTTCGTGCCTGCCACACGATATACGCATGCAAAATGATCATTGGCAGAGGAAGCTCTCAGTTAATAACTGTGGAAGTGCTCATAGAACACTAAGCTGAGAAGCAGGCTTTGTCCCAATGAGGACGTAACGCTAAGAAGAGAGAGAGATATTTCTGGAAGCAAGCACGTGACTACGTCTTTAGTCCAAAATGGTTTTCAGACTTCTAATCACAGAACGATCTTTAAAATTGGTCAAATTTATTTCGGCTCGTTTAAAGACTAAAATTTCCAGAAAGCTATTCAAGTAAAATTTAAGTGTTCAGAAAAGTACCAGCCATGTTTTTCTGTTCAACGTTCACTTTACGATGCCTACAGTATATACAGGAGCTACAGTATGTACGTGGACAGTACTTTACTCACACTGTCACACTGTAAGGTCCTAAAATCCATTCGTTTGATTACATATTACTCGAATTACTCCACATCTGATGTAAAGTGATTGATGGTAAATTAAGTAAAACATTTTGTTCAGAATTACACTTGGTTTCAACTAAACTTTCTTATTTTTACCCCCGCTTTAGGGAGAAATTAGAGGAAATTAAGCTGCGTCCAATAAGCTGAGCTTTTGTGGCGGACCTAACATTGTTTAATAATTGGTTAGTGATCATTCTTAAAAGACGGAGAGGGTAGAGTGCTTCTTCATTGCAGTGTGAAAAACAAGCTTTAAATTAGAATTCACGTAGGAGAAAAGCTTAAAAAATCTGAAATCTTATCATCATTTAGAACGATGGTGCAAGACAGTGCTGAAACAGTTTGATTTTTTTTTAAACTGTAATCGTTCTTAAATATCGTTTATTGAAGAAAATAATTAGTATTTACTAATGCATAA